>NC_071405.1:20667408-20969747 GCF_017976375.1 Cuculus canorus
CAGTGATTAGGTTCTTTAATGTATATACACACTGGTAGGATCTAAATGTAACTGCAGATTTGTAAAACGCAGACAAGTGTGACAAAGGATAGGACAGAAGGAGAAACAGATGATAAGGTAATGAAAGCAAATCCAACTAGTTTATTAATTTAATCAGTAATATATCATCTACAGTCTGCCTTATTTAGATAAAGAAGGGTTTTGGTGTTGATAACAAATAAAAATTTAGTTAGAAATCCACAGCTTGATTCACATTTCATGAAATGCCTTTGTCTTCATGTTAGAGAAATCACTCAACCTCTTCTTACAGTTTTTGTTGTTGAAAGTTTGCTCTGTACACTACATAGACATCTTGACAGGCATCACCTATCTGTTATGATAGAGCTTAAAAACTAAAAGTAGATGCCACCCCATTGAGTCTATTGACTATTATCCGCTCAACTACATTCCTCAGCAACATTTTCCAGTTTTGCTCCATCTGCTTCCACCAGTTAGAAAGGTTCTTTAACTTCACCATATTGAAGTCCTAAACTTGGTAGAGATAATTGTTCAGGAACATTTTCCGCAGCATTTAGTTTGTATTTTTTGAAAATTCTGTCACAAAACTTCTTACAGATATTCTGTGGAACTGTCATAGTATTTCCATTTCTTCCTTACTCAGTCCTCTCAAATATAAACTTGCCAGTATTAGTACAGAAATAAGTGGTTTAGAGGTATTTATTGTACTTCTTAACAAGCTTTACTTTCCTTGTATCCTTACTCTTACCAGAGAGGAAAAATTTGTTCCTGGGAATGAGTCCTTGGTAGACAAAGGCAAGTCATCATCTGTAGATGACTTTATTTTTTGTAGTAGTAGGAACTTCCTAGTCGGTAGGAACTTTATTTGTTTGGTTTAATTAATGAACTACTGCTAGTGTGCTTGCACTTTGGAAAATTAAAAATAAAACGTTTCACAAGCCCACAAGGGTTTTTGAACTGCATTAGTTACAGCACTGAAACAAACAGTGCTTCTGCCAGTTTGCATTAAAAACGTTTCCTTATTTAACTATGTGCCACTTATAATCCATAATTAACATTAGTTGCCCTTCAAAGTTATACATATTCAGCCTTTTATAAAAGACTTTAATAAGTAAAATAAATTTTGCTGTGTCTTATTTGAAGAAGGCAGATCACAGATTTTCAATGGTCAAAAAAGGATATTTCCTCAAATGTTTAGTTTTCATTTCAGTCATGTATATTACTGTGTGAGACAAGTCTCTTGGAATACTGTAAAATAAGTTATTACTTGTATAATCATCCTATAAAGTACATTAGATTGTGACTATGGAATCCGTACTGCCTTTATCTCTACTGGGCTTCATTAGCACTAACTGGAGCCTTTAATATGTCATGAGTTACAGAGTGCTTTCATAAATAAGCGAGTTGTATTAGAATGCAGTTCTATGGTTTTCCATTCATAGTGCAGCTGGATCCAGCTATCATGTGGGTGTTAATTTCTTCATTTGACTGTATGTGCCAAAAAAATCATTTTGTATACAGAAAAGAAAACATGGTCTCTTTCAAAACAGTGAAACAGTGAGGCTTCACAGAGAAACCCAAAAGTCAATTGCACTGATACTTTTGATGATATTAGGCATTTGGAATGCCAGCTTCCAGGCTGTTAGTTAGGATCAGACCTCAAGTTTTTTGAGTAGCTGTATTGGTTCTTCACAAACCATACCCTAAAGATACCAGCATAATATATAAGTTGTAATTATATCTCTGTTAGAACTCATTTACTCTTGCCCGAACAGTTAAGTGAAACATAAATATTATTCATTCATCTTGTCCACTCAAAATGTTGTTTCTTTTTGTATTCTTTCAGCTTGTCATTCTTCTTCTGGTTTAGCAGTCACTGCATGAAAACATGCATTGTAGTAGTCTATACAGCATCTAAATGAGAGAAAATGGTTCCAGGTTACATCACCATGACAACATTGTGCCACTTCATCAGAGAGTTTATGGCTGGTTTCTGATATTCTGTTCTTGTTGAGCCTTGAAGGTGGGAGAAGAAAAAATAGCGAGGGCACAGAAGAGATTTGGTGTCTTTTATTACCAAAAAGCCTCAGGTAGAAACTTGTCTCACAAAAATTAATAAATATTTGCATCAAGTCCTGTTATCTGAGGTTCTACATTTCAATGTTTGTGTGATCAGACACATCCAAGTTGCACCCAGGCTTCAGATATAAAAAAAAATAAATTATTGTCTTCCCTTTGCAAATGAGCATCTTATTATAGTAAACCTATTACATATAAATAATTCACAGCATCATAGTCATTGAGGTTGCAAAAGACCATTAACATTGAGTCCAACTGTAAACTTAACTCTGCCAAGTCCACCATTAAACCATGTCCCTAAGCACCACATCTGCACACCTTTTAAATGTCTGAAGGGATAGTGAATAGGATAGGACAAGGTAGGATAGGATAGCATAGGATAGGATGTCTCAAATTGAAATGGGCACATAAGGATGTCAAGTCCAACGTCTAGTACTTCTTTGCTCCAACTTTTAAAGCTATTTTAGTAGCAGTATTAGAAAACAATCAAAGGAGCCATGACTTTCAGTTGACTTTTCAAGATCTTAAAATTTACTATTATAAAGAGACTTTCTCCTTCATAGTTTACAAATATCCAGCTATTGCTGCTGATTCCCTTAATATTACAGAGCAGCACATTCTGAATGGTTAATAATCAGAACCTTTAGCCTTAAAATTGTTGCTGAATTACATGAACATTGGAAGTTCTTTTAGGTTTACACAAGCATAGGTATTCCCTAGTTTTCAGAGCAGCTGGGATATTTGAATTGACCTCGTGTGCTGGTATATATATTCGAGATATAGGAAAGGCTCACACCCCAAGGTCAAGTGGATAATGACATTTGAAGTGGCACTTCAGTGTTACTTCTACAGTTTATTTGAAATGACACTTGACATAAACTGCACGGTCTCTGTAACTGCTCTATGTTCTTTGCAAAAGTGATACTACGGCTAGTTTTCTCGAAAGCAACAGAGGCAGTTGCCAGAAACCTCAATGGCCAGAGCTCCTGGCTTGCTGCCTCTGCCAATCTCAGAGACTGAAATAAAACCCTGAAACCCAAGCCTAAACTGCACCCCTTTGAAGGCTTTTCAGCTATGCAAGGTAACAGCCAGAGCAGAGTTAGTGAGTTACCACAAAACCCCTTTAGCACAGAATATAATACTGCTGTTGGTACCACATAGTCCTGAATCCTGTGTTCAGGCCTTTCCAGGACAGTAAATAATCCCACATGTAAAACTGAAGTAGGTCATCACGATTGTTATCACTCTACAATGAATTCCAGAAGAGTTAGTAATGAGCAGTCACTTGCTGCAAGGTGTTAGAGAGATATGTCTTTTATACTTTATGTGTAATAAAACATGGGGCTGGAATGCAAGACAACATTGGTTTGATTCCCTGCACCTGGAGGCTTGGGGCTGTTTGTATCTTTCTCCTTTTCTTGTCAAATGTGGGTGTCCTCATCCACTTTCTTATTTTTACAATGTGTGTTTGTTCATTTTTTATTTAGTCTTTGCATAGGTGAAGGCATTTATAGTAATATCTCATTCCCTTTGTGCTTTGTTTACAGACATGACACACTCACACCATAGCAATAACTGTCTAGAGAACAACTACTCAGTGCGTGAAAACTCTCAATCTATGACATTTGTTTTTATTCTACATGGGAACTAAACCAAAACATTCCTGAATCTTAAAAAAAAAAAAGTGTCAAAACAGATGTTTTAAGAGGAGAAAAAAAACAACCCAATGTTTCTAGTTTTTCTTTCTTTCTGTCTCTGTGTCAGCAAAAGTAATCAGAAAAATATGTACCTGAAACATTGCCTACATAAAAGAACACTGAAACTAAAACACTTCTGGTAAAATATCCTTGTTTTCAGAATGAATAGTTCAATCAAAATACATTATCTCAATGTTCCTATTAGGTATGTCTATAAACACTTCATAACACAACCTCATATCTTTCCTCCACAACAGACATAACACACGTATCTGTTTCAGTATAAACACATTAAACTATTCATAGAAACATAAATACATTTGTGAGCACAAGACACTCATTTACAGTTTGCTATAGGTACAAATTTAACATACGTGTAACGCATGTAAAGGAAATCATTAGCTCACATCCTGTTTCCTGACAAAAATTTTCTTTGCACCTTTTCTGACTGGTAATAGGCATCACCTAAAGGAGGTAAAGGCAGAGGTACAATAGCAATATGACTGTCAAACAAATTCTACTGTAAAAGCACAATATATGCCCCAATGTTTCTTGAGTACTTAATCTGATCATTGTCACAAGTCAGAGTAATACAGAAGAGATATGCCAAGGTATGTTATTTGTATAATAGGTAGATTTTGAAGGAAGCCATTTCTTAATCTATCATGTCTTTATGAAACAATATTTCTACAAGTTCTCTGTAAAGACTTCACTTTCATATTTATCCATCTAAGCAGAGTGTTAGTCCTCTGTGGTGTAACTGAGAGGGGTGGGTCAACTTCATAGCTCTTCTGCAATGTTTTTGAGGACTCTTTTCTTCCCAGGAGCTCCCTATTGAAAGGCTTCCCTACTACTGAAATAGTAGGAAACAGAATAAGAATTGTATCCTGTTTTGGTAGCTTGGGGGAGTGAGCAATGCTCCCTCTCACACACAGCTAAGCTATACTAACAGCAGCAATTAAAACAAAAAAAAAAAAGAAAATAATGACACTGTGTACTGTGTACTAGAGTTCTTGCTTTAAGCAGAAATAAAATACTGTTTTCTTAAAGGAAATTCCATGTGAAATTGTTGCATTTGGGAATTAAAGTCTGCTCTAAACATGGCTTTTCCACTGGTAAAATCCAGTTTGCTAGGATTTTTTTCCCTTTAAACTGAGATATTTACAATTATGTGCTCAGTTATATCAGTCCTAGTTCCTAGAGAAGAATAAATAAACTGTAGAAGTGAAAGCAATTTGATACCATTATGCCAGCAATCGCAGTCACACTTAAGGGATTGCAGTATATAAGTCTTTTGATACAGTCATAACAGTACAGCTCTTGTGTATAAACAGAGCCTTTTAGAATATGGCAAACATCCTGCTCATCTGTACTTGTTACTGGGATTACTGTCCTTCTCTGACGGAGTTTTCACAGTATTTGTAATATTTCTGCTTACATTTTATTACTTGCCATTTCCATCATAGCTAAGTAGAAAAGCTGTGAAGAAGAAAGCATTAAAAATAATTAAATTAAGTGTATTGTAACCTCATAAAATGCTGATTTACCTTTTGGAGAACCTATTTGAGTTGTGGATAGTGAAAAACTTGGTAGTATAAGGAGAGAAGCAGGTGTTAGGCTTCTCTCAAACAGTTTACCTGTTATTCCTTGGTACATTTACAAGCAGAGGAAATTCTTTCGTTCTCATATTACTTCTCATATATGCCCCCCTAATGTATGTCCTTCTAGGTAGTCTTATTGAGCACAAATTCAAATCTGTTTTCCAGGAGTGCTGTAAGCAAAAAAAAAAATCTTTTTAAAATCACACTTCACAGAGCATATTTATCTATTTGTTAAATGTCTAAACAGGCTGTTACCTATTATGGACAAATAGTCTTGTCTGCATAAAACTTAAGTGTGACAGAAACACCATTACACTATTTTTCCATCTGTCTTTTGACTTCTTTTCTTTAAGCAATGGTAAAGGCATCAAATTCAACACTGTTTGTAAAAGCTAGGTCTTTCTGCCGACCAGTTCAAGAAAAAAAAAGAAATAGATTGACATTATAAAAAGTAACAGATCTAATATCGACCACTGTAGGAACCTACACCCTTGTGTTCTGTTTTAGCAATTAATTATACTGTACTCTCAGGCTGCTTATACTAAAAACACATGGTGGTAAACTGATAGGTTGCCTGGGACAATATTTCTTTTTGAGTGTTAAAATGCAGAATGTTTGTTAAGCAGAATTACTGTTCTTTGCAAGACGATCTTTGATTTGTCAGTAAAGCTTTTGAATTGTGTTACTGACTCCAAACTTCCCATTTAAAGCCAACAAGCAAAGAAACAGTTTAACTCAACAATGCAAGAAGTAATGAAAAAGGACTCACAATAGAAAAGTGAGGTGGTACTACACTTTAAGCTTCTCTAGACTGGATATTTCATTTCTGGTGAAGGCTAATTACAAATAAGTGAAATTTGTAGAATTTTTGTAATCTTTTCTGGTTACACATATGAAAACTTTTTCTAAGTATTTGTTTGATAATCTCATTGAAGAAGTGAGAAATTATGTAGGCTGTTGAGAATGAACTGCCCAATTTGAACACTGGAAGAGCTCTTTGCAGATTCTCATTACAAGGTACACTTTTGGGTCTTTGTGAATAAAGAAACTCCATTCACTTTGTTGAGGGGAAAAAAAAGTTTACTGTTTGCTGACCTTTAAGATCATGACATTAGCTTCAACATTTCAAAAAGCTCTGAGTTTTTAGGTGAAGGCATAGAAGACCATAGCATGAAGACAAAGGATGTAAGCAGTGCACTGAAGATTTACCATGTTGTCCCGAACATATGGTTTTACAAAGCTCGAAAAGTAAGTGTTGTTCTATACAGAAACAATAATAAAGGCAAAAATGAGCTTTCTTCCTCGGACATGAAAAAAGATAAATACAGTTTCCTCTCATTTACCATAAAAATAACAAAGCTGTTTTTTTCCTGTTCTTACGAAGTAGAAAATACATATGAGAAATCATAATCATGGTTTGGGTGTAATCCTAGAAGTTTCATCACTGACTTATTGGAAACATGTAGTGACAAAAATTAATTTTTCTCTAGTAGCACTGATAAAAAATAGTTGTGATTTTTGCAAATTTCATGGTTGTTAAAGATTTAAAGTTGACAAAATCTGTATTTTTATCTTAAATATTTGATGGTGTACTTAGGTTTTGAGTTTTGCAAGATTAGGCTAGAAGCCTTTTCTTTTGTTATAAACACAATAGTTCCCAAAGTTTCTTTACAGAATGACAGTTTTACATTCTGCACTTTGTACAACTGTGGTGGATTGACTCTGACTGAATGCCAAGTGCCCAACAAAGCCATTCTATCACTCCCCTTCTCAGCTGCACAAGGTAGAGAAAATATAACAAAAGATTTGTGGGTCAAGATAAGGACAGCGAGGGAACATTTACCAATTACCATTACAGGCAAAACAGACTCAGCTTGGGGAAATTAATTAATTGTGTCACTTATCAAATCAGAGTAGGGCAATGAGAAACAAAACCAAACATTAAAACATCTTCACGCCCACACCCTCGTTCCCCGGCTTCTTAGGCTCAACTTTACTCCCAATTTTCTCTGTTTCCTCACCACCAGCAGCACAAGGGAACAGGGTTGTGGTCAGCCCACCCTATGCCATTTCCACCACTCCTTCCTCCTCAAGGGGCAGGGTTCCTCACACTCCTCTTGTCCTCCAGCATGGGGTCCCTCCCATGGGAGGGAGACTCCTCCACGAACATCTCTGACATGAGTCCTTGTCATGGGCTGCAGTTCTTCATGAACAGCTCCAGTGTGGAATTGTAGCATAGTTCTTCGTCACAAGTACGGCCAGCAAACCTGCTCCGAGTGGACTCCTCTGTCTCTGTGGGGCCACATGACCTGCCTGCCTGCAGCTTGCTCCAGCTCAGACTTCTCATTTGGTCACAGCCTCTTTTGAGCATCCACCTGCCTTGGTGTGGGATCATCCACAGGCTGCAGATGAATATCTGCTCCACCATTAACCTCCATGGGCTGCAGGGGAGCAGTGAACCTCACCATGGTGTTTGTCACAGGCTGCAGGGCGATCCCTGCTTTAGTGCCTCCTCCCTCTCCTTCTTCTCTGACCTTGGTACCTGTAGAGCTGCATTCCTCTCTCTAGCTGCCGTTTTCTCTTGTGCAATTTTTCCTCTCCTCTTCTTAAATTCTTATCAAAGAGGTGTTACCACCATGATACCGTAGACAGTAATTGGTGTGTGTTAGAGCCTGCTGGCATTGAGTCTGTTGGACATGAAGGAAGCTTCTAGCAGCCTCTCACAGAAGCCACCCCTGTAGCCTCACTGCTACTAAAACCTTTCTGTGCAAACCAAATACAGCAACATAAAATTATCTCCTGATAATTTTCTGCTTAGTAGGAATTTCATCATGGAGTTGGACAGTTTAGACTAAATCTGCATGAAATTTCAAAGGCAAAACAAAAACAGCTGTTGAAAAGCAATACTTAATAAACAGATAAAATAGATAATCAATAGCACTTCACATACCAATGCAAAAAGAAATCCTAAAAATTAACAAGGAAGTTAGGATAAAAGTCATTGCTCAAACCCCAGGAAAAACATTTTAAAATTTATTAGGTGAAAAAAAAGTACTAACAGTTGCAGCCAGGAGCAGATGGAAAAGATAAAACTTTCTTAGTACAAGTGAAAATGTTAGCTTTTAATTAATCTCTCTCATCCTTATTTTGAAAGAATGAAAACTATATGCTTATATAAGAGCAATGAACTACTATATAGTCTGTTAGCAGCTGAGTAGACTGTTGATCTTTGCTAACAGATAACTGACCAAATTTCTAGTCCATTGATGATAACTACTAATATGTTTTGAAATACCAACGACATTCTAGAAACCTTAAAAAATACTTGTCAGAATAATTTTCCAAACAGGCAGTCAAAATTACCTAAGCACCTATAGGCTGATTAGACAGACATGAAGTGCACAAAGGTTTCTACCCATAAATAATCAGGAAATGAGTGAAATAATTATCATGAATCAACATACAATTTTTAAATATGTCTTGCTAAATAAGCTTGAAACATTCTGTTATAAAAGTATGAATTAGTTCTGTATTTCAATCGAAAAAATGTACTTAGACACATTTAGACAAGCATTTGACATCACATAATGTGAATTGCTTTATTTGCAAGGGTAAAGCACATAAAATTCCATAGAATTTGTGCTCTCCAGCTGAGACATCTTAAAGCATAGATGTCACAGAAAAATCAGAATTGAGTGGGTTTTTCTTAAGAGGGCTGTAATAGAAGCATTAGTAGTGGTGTTGAAACTATTCAGTACTTTTGTCAGTGATCTGGGAGTTAAAGTTAAAATAAGAGCTGATAAAGTTAAGGAAAGATTGAGGAAGCAGTAAATAATAATGTGCACTATAGTAGTCGTATGCAGCCCTGTCGTGGCACTGTCTGATAAATTTGAACTATTGATTTCAATGCAGTATATTGTGTTAATTTAAATCAAGAAATTTACAGCATCTACTGTCCTTTTGACTCTTCAAACCAAGAGGCAACCAGTTTCTGATGAACTGTTATGCAACATCCCTACTAAGAACTAAGCAGGACTACGATAAGAATTGTGAAGAGATTGCCCAGAATTCAGGGTCATTAGTGCCATCTCAGGCAAAGCTCAATTTTACCTGCCATGAAGATCTTTTTCAGTTGTATTCATGTTATCATGTGTGACAAGATCCTAAATATTTTTTTGAAGTTAACTAGTGTAGATCTGTTGAATTCTTTCATGTAATGATCATTCCTGTTAATGAAATTGCATATACTTAGGTAATTTCTTTTAGCAGAACCTCTTTATCTGTTATCCTTTACATCAGTGAAGCATCTGACTGAAAGCACGTGTGAAGCAATCTTTAAAAAGAGATTAAGTAAGGCCTTTCGGAATATTTAAGAGGGGGCGGAGGAATATTAAATAGTTTGAAAATGTGTTGGATTAAAAAATACTGCTACGACATTATAGGCCTAATAGTTTATATGATTTGAAAGGAGTGTGACATGTTATTTCAGCCTTTCCAGTAACTGTTTTGGAGTATTTGTACCATTTCCTCTGGGTAATATTCTCAGCTGCAATCAGTTCCTTAAAGTGCTGTTCCTGCTGATTTCTGCAGAAGGTCAGTGAAGGCAAATATCACCTTTTAAAAGCATATCAGATTTCATTAGTGCTAGTTCTTTTCTTACCCCTAATTGCTTGGAAACCTGTTTACTGTGTTTTGAACCATACAGCTGTAATTTGAAGATGTTCTAATGTAGCATATATCCCTTTAAGATGACAAAAAATAAGTACCATAAGCATAGGTCATATTTGCAGTTTGTATAAAGTAGTTCAGTATTATTGACTTACTGGAGACAGATGACTTCAATTTACATCCAGTAATTTGTTAAAATTACACTTAAATACAGTTAATCAGGTTCATGATTCCCATTTTTACCAAAAAGGGGACCTTTTAGTGATAGTCAGTTTTATAGTAGACATCTGTGTGCATATTTATATAAGTGTTTTTGGTCTTTTCTGGTCAAAGCAATTAGTTGTGCAGTGAAATGAACTTTGTTTAAAACTATTTCACAGATGCAGAAAAAAAATGAACCATGCTTTACAATCAAGATACCACTGCCTTGTACATGCAACCCAAGGAAATCATGGCATGTTTGTATCCCCAAAGATACTGGAGACACAGGGACCTTTCTGAGGAATCTTTAAAAAATTAATGAAAAATGAAATTAAAGACATTGGAACCAGTTTTAAAAAAAAGTTTACCACAAATTTTTGTATCATCAAAATAACATCTACTGGGGTATTTTTTAATTTTGTATGAATTCTCTTTGGTTGGATTTTTTTTGTTAAATCACAAACCTATAACATCTGTGGTATTTTGATGTACTGGCACAATGATTTACAAACAAATACTCAGTGAAAAACAAGACTTGCTTATAGATATATTCATAACTATTTGCTTTTAAAGTTTAACCAATCTTTTCCAGATTTTGGAACAAACACTTCTGGATTCAGTTTTTCCCCAGTTACAAATTGAGAATGGTCTGTTTTATTTAAATCAGTTATTCATTTCCTACAAAATAATGTGAGCACAAGTTATTTCTGCTTATGCATGTTGCAAATAATCGGAACATCTTGGTGAATTTAAGAGCATTTCTGTCCTCACAAGGAGTGATTCTGTGCAGGTGTATTAATGCTGAATAGCTTGGAGGAGACTATTACAATACCTTTCAAAACCAGCCTAGATTTATGTCCAGGGCTCAAAGACTCAGAACTATTTAAACCATCTTTACCCTGTTATCAATATTTGATCTTAAGATCCGATGTCTTTTTTGTCACAAGATTATATACAGGTACTATATAGTTACACTGATGTAACTTCTAACATAAATAGCGTTCTATTGATTTTCAAGTGCTTTGTAATGTCCTCATATAAAGAAGTTGTATTCCAGCCTGTGTTTTACTACAACAGAGATGTTGTATTGTTAAAATTCCACAGGCAGAATTGACATAGTCTTAAAATAGTACAAATTGTGATGTACTTGATCTCATACAAAAAATGTCTGAAAATCGCACTCTGAATTATTTTTCTCACATCAGCTGGTAACATGTGGAAGGACCTATGTTAAATAATTTCCAATCTGAATGCAATCAGTTTATGTTTTTATAAACAAATGAAAAATGGCAACAGAAATAACTTTTTATGTTATTTACATAAATATTATGAATCAATAGGAGATCTAGTTCTCTCCCCATGAGCTCTACTCTCCATAATATTTGAAAACTCATGGCAATTAGAAGAAGTTCCTGGTGACTGGAAGAAGGGTAGCATTGTCCCCATTTTTAAAAAGGCAGAAAAGACGACCCTGGGAACTACCAACCTGTCAGCCTCACCTCTGTGCCTGGGAAGATCATAGAACAGTTCCTCATAGAAGCTATGTTAAAGCACATGGAAGAGGGGAACATGATTAGTGGCGGCCAGCATGGCTTCACTAGGGCCAAGTCCTGTATGACCAACATAGTGGCTTTCTGTGATGGGGTAACTGCAGTAGTGGACACAGGGAAACCTACGGATGTGATCTATCTGGGCTTCTGTAAAGCCTTTCACATGGTCTCCCATGATACCCTTCTCTCTAAACTGCAGAGATATGGATTTGATGGGTGAACTGTTCAGTGGATAAGAAAGTGGTTGGATGGTCATAATCAGAGAGTAGTGGTCAATGGCTCAATGTGCAGATGGAGATCTGTGACAAGTGGTGTCCCTCGGGGGTCTGTTCTGGACCAGTACTGTTTAATATCTTTATCAATTATATAGACAGCGAGATCGAGTGCTGAGTGGTGCAGTTGTCATACGGGAAGGATGGGATGTCATCCAGAGGGACCTGGACAGACTGAAGAATTGGGCCTGTGTGAATCTCATGAGGTTCAACAAGGCTAAGTGCAAGGTCCTACACCTGGGTTGGGGCAATTCACTGTTTCAATACAGGATGGGGGATGATGTGATTAAGAGCAGCCCTGCAGAGAAGGACTTGGGGGTGCTGGTTGACGAGAAGCTCAACATGAGCTGGCAAAGTGTGTTCTCAGCCCAGAAGGCCAACCATATCCTGCGCTGTATTGAAAGATGCATGGCCAGCAGGTCAAGGGAAGTGATCCTGCCCCTCTATTGTGAGACTTCACCTGGAGTATTTTGTTCAGTTCTGGAATCCCTAACATAAGAAGGATATGGAGCTGTTGGAATAAGTCCAGAGGAGGGCTATAAAGATGATCAGAGGGCTGGAGCACCTCCCAAACAAGGACAGGCTAAGAGAGTTGGGGTTGTTCAGCCTGGAAAAGAGAAGGCTCCGAGGAGACCTTATAATGACATTCCAGTACCTGAAGGGGGGGCACAAGAAAGCTGGAGAGGGACTGTTTACAAAGACTTGTAGTGATAGGATGAGGGGAGTTGGCTATAAATTAGAGTGTGGCAGATTTAGACTAGACATAAGGAGGAATTTCTTCATGGTGGGAGTGGTGAGGCACTGGCACAGGTTGCCCAGGGAAGCTGTGGATGCCCCATCCCTGGAAGTGTTCAAGGCCAGGTTGGGGCCTTGGACAGCCTGATCTAGTAGGAGGTGTCCCTGCCCATGGCAGGGCAGTTGGAGCTGGATGGTCTTTAAGGTCTTTTCCAACCCAAACCATTCTATGAGTTATATAGTAGTGATTTTTCCTTTCATCATTGCTGTGCTGAATTAACAGAAACATGAAATACATTGAAGTGCAAAATCATAAAATTATAGTGAAATTTGTATTCAGTTTAAGTATCATTCTTTTGTTATTTCTATTAAAAAATAGCTCTGCTAGCAATGTGTCTCTTCAAAGACTAACATGTTTGTTAGTTGAACAGACATTGCAGCAACAAGCATGAGGAATTCAAAGTGGGTTTATTGGGACAGCCAGAAAGCGACAACCATTTAAAATACTTTAAATCTTACAAAGTTATATGGCTTAAAAGTAGGGGGTGAGAGTAAAAAAAAGACTGAAATCGGCCCTGAATAAAGACAGGAAAATGGAATCATAAATCATATAAGACAGCTGTGTTCTTTTATCCATAGATCCAGATGTTTCACCTAAATGTGTAACAACTTCTGCATTATTTTACAAGGAGGAGAAGAACTGTGAATATTCCATTTCTCTCTTTCTTAAACAACACTTGCTGGGAATATATGATGCCAAGTAGAAACTTTGACCTGCACTTGCAGGAGAGCAGCATCTGAACGGAGTTCTTAAACATAGCTCCTCACCAACCTGGATTATGATACGATTTAAACAGCCCGTGTTAAAAGGCTAAAGTTAAAATGGAATCTTTTTGAAAACTGTGACTAAAATCAAGCCTCTGGTTGCTGCATCTAGATAATACAAGGACAGATACCCTCACTGACTAGGAATTTTTAAATGCTAGCCAGTGTCTTTTGATGATGGAGTCCTGTTAGTTCTATAATCAGTTTCATACTGATTTTGGAAGTAGGTGAATATTAGATGGCAAGAAAATGAAATTATTAGTCACATCAGATATGTTTTGAAATGGCAGCTCTGGACAGACCATGACAAAGCTATTCAAATATCTTCCAAATGGAAATTTATTTTAATTCCTCTTCTCTGCCTTATCCTTTAAATGTAATAGTTGGTCATAAACCAGCTTCTTTTTTTGAGTAAAATAGAGAAGTAAAACTTCTCCCATTATTCTAAATGTTTCTTTATTACCTTGAAGTAAAAGGCACTTTTATAACTTTCTGAAATCTTATTAGATTTAAAGTTATTTATTTTCCTTTTCTGGGCTATGAAAGCATCAAGAATTTACATGACTATTATTAGGAAAATGTTATAGTGTTCTGAATTTCCTCCTTTGTTTTGGGTGGTAAATATTTTTTAATTCTCACATTTCTACAAACGGAGTTTGTTTGTCTGTGAGTTTGTTTCCAAAAGTCGAGGCAAAATTCTTAGAGTTTAGAGTAAGCGGTGGTATAATAAACACCTTCGTTAAAGATGGAAAATGCATAAAGTAAAGCACAAGAAGAGTTCTCCGTGGGAGGAGTAAATTGGGTGAGGAGTTTCTTACTAGCTCATGCATTCTGCTCAGTATAAGCAAAGTTCATTTTACTTTAAAAGGGATGAAAATAGAAAAAAATAAGATTGATTTTATATCCTGTGAACTTTGTTATGGCCTGAATTTCAATTTTTGCAGCAGAAAAAATGTTAGGTTAATCTAAACTAATATAAAAATCCTAATATAATTATTATCACGGAAGAAGGAAAGACATATCAGCCCCGATAAGTTGTTTTTAATCTAAGTATATGAAATACTTGAAAAAATAATATGTGCTTATGTGACTGAGAGGAAGAAATGATTCAAAGCAACACATTGTGTTTCTGCCCTTCATCAGCTATAAATCAGAGAAAACATCGCAGCGCATGTTCAACCAGGTGCAGATGAACTAGGCTGAAACATGTCCGTACTCCAGCCAGAATCGCATTTCTAGTATTACAAGCATAAGTTATGTGAACGATATGATGGGAAAGTGACTTAAACTTGATGTGGTCTCTTTCTTTCATAGGAAATAGATATTTGGGGAGGAGAAAGTGGTTTAGTAGTTCTAAGTGCTAATGATGTGAAATGGGGATAAGAAAGATTTTACAGTAATCACTAAGAGTACATAAGACAGGTTTGACAGAGGGAAGGAAGACTGGAATTGAAATAATTCTGAAAAGGAAGAGGGAGTCTCATTAAGAAGAAACCTACAGCAGGTAAGGCTGATAAAGACAGGAACAGACTATTGCAAATAATCTTTTATAAAACAAGGACCCTGAGACTGAATTGCTCAATGACCTGTGGGGTTCATTTACTAGGCTCGGGGGTTTAGGGTGAAATGACACACTTTCAGGAACAGATGTTGCTAATAATAAGAGTTCATACAGCTCAAAAGTGCTAAGGGTCAAAGGAATAATCCTCATGGGCAGTCTCTCATGATATCACCAGACTGACTATAGTACTAAACTATATCTCAGCTGGTACAAATCAGTGAAGTTCCACTAGCTATCTCAACAGTTTCTTATTGTAACTAATGTTTGCCCATGCATGTCAGATTGCATGCTTACTTACTTTACTTTTTCACCCATTAGGAGAACTATATTTACCAGGTTTGTTCATAGTATAATTGTTTCTGAGCTGATGAAATTGCTTCTTTGATGATGACAAAGACCCATGTTGAACAAAAATTAGACAAATAAATTACTCATTTGGTAGAATTCATGTAGCTGTAGCAAGGCAGTTTACAAAAATCCTCTCTTCACCAATTTTTTATATAAAGTAAAGCATGAAAGCAAAAGCCTAAAGATCTTGCTAAAACATCTAATTGCACCTGGAACTATGCAACTCAAGGCTACAGGCAGGCAACTAATTTCAAAGAAAGGGTAGGTATCAGCTAGACTTATGTCTACTAATGATTTTGGCTGGTTTAGATGTTTCCTTCTTTACTGTTCTGAGCTTCACTCTGAGAATCTGTCTTTCTACCTTGAACATATAGTGACCTTAAGGACCTTCCTAGCATTGCAAATTTCACTATAACTGCCAGATTCAACTTTGCACTCTGAGAAAGTTAGCACAAATATGGCTAAAATGTTCAGAAAATCTGGAAGCAGCTATTTGCCCTGTCTCTAACACTTGGCTTTGAATTTGTGGGATATATGACAAATGTTCACTGTTTCAACACTTTGCTGACTTTACTAGTCAAGAAAAGGATAAAATTTTTTGCCTTTAGGTGATACATTTTTTTCTGATGCAAGTTGGCAATGAATGCCAGCTGTTGATGGCATTCTACATGAATAGAATAATAACTGGCTTCTCCATGGAAAAATATCACTGTGGTTTCTGAGAAATGAATGATGTTTTATTTTTCTTAACCCCATACAAATTTGTGGAATCTGGCTGAGTAGAGTTTGGTAAGATCTTGGGTGAAAACATCACCATACTGAGACTAATTAAGAATTCTGTTATTGACAGTGAACTCAAAATTTACACTGGAACCTTTTGATAGAGGAATGTAAATGACTTTGTTCCAGAATTCCTGACAGACTTTTACCTAGTATTTGGTGGGAAAAGTGTAGATGCTAATAGGGAGAAAACACTTGTTTAGAATAGTCTTTTGGGGGGAATAGGTCATTTCTTTTTCTATTTTGAGCATCCTCTGTAATGGCCTTCCATTATAGGCTATTCCAGGCTGCAGCTGTGTTTATGGCTTGGGACAATTAGGGAATTAATTCTTATTCTTTGCTGCTTTAAGTATTTTACCTGTCCTTAGGAGGATCGAGGAACTCAGAATGTCTTGAGACTTCCAGCCTAATCCTACTGCATTGTTCTCATTTTTATTAATAAAACAAAACTACTGGCAAAAATGAAACTATAAAACATTAATCCTGTTTTATTTTGTTTTACCTTTGGATCTCATTCACTAATTTTCCTCAAGCAAGGACCAGGTGTGGAGACCCATTTCATTAGTCCTTTCATGGAAATGAGGGGAACTTCTGACCTTGCTGTACATAATCAGAAAGCTGAATAATTACATGTTATATAATCATACATTTAGTTCTTTGGAAATAGACTCAGACAACAGCTTTCAGACAAAGAAAAATACCACAAAACAAAACTCAACAAAACAAAACAAAAAAACCCCTCATATAGTCAGCAATAATATTTTTGTTTACATTGTATCCATGGATGTGTCTTTTATCTGCTTTCTGTATTTTTACAGGTATTGAGAATAAGAATTTGAAAGAAAGACCATGTACCAGTTTGAACTAAAGTAGAATCAGTTTTCTACCTTTTCAGCTAAGCCTCACCTGAGTAACTCCATTTTCTGAAAGTGAACTGCATGTTTTTCCCAAGTGTTTCTCTCTACAAGTGATAACACTGGGCAGTTTTATGCAGAAAAGGCATTGTTCATATTCATTCCTATAGAAGCCAAGACAATCCTCAAGCTAGTGGAGTGCTGTAAGTGAAAGGGATGAACAAGGTTCTAGCCTGCAGGGAGGAGCAGACAGGACAGGTGACCCAAAACTGATCAACAGAGTATTCCATTCCATATAAATCATACTCAGTATGAAACTGAGGGTTCACGAGGGTCACACTCTTCTCTTTGATGGGCAGTGCTCAGTGAGGACCTTGTCTTTTTAATTAAGGTCTTAGAAAGATACAAAATGAAGGGCTGATGAAGGACAGTATTATCTAAAAAAGAAATAGTATGCAAAGATGGGGAAACATGGAGACAAAAGAAATGGTCACTGAGTTGTGTGGTTGTACAGCTATGTAAAAATAATGAAGTAATTTTTTTACCAATCTAGATGATTTTTTTATGTTTTTTTTTTTTTTTCTCCTAAATGCAAATTACTGCAATAACGGGACTACTGTAATTATTCCAGTGTTTCCTAGGGGCTTAGGAAATTCAGGAAATTTCTTACACATACAATTGTGCCTCCTTCTGTCTCCACATCAGTCTCTCCAAGCATGATATGCAAATAGAGGCCAGAAGAAGTTAATTACGTCAACCTTCTTGTAATATGAACACCTAGGCACTCCTTCAGGGAAGAGAGAGTTTGTTTGGACACAATGCCAACTGACAGAAGAAGGAAAGATAGTGCACCTAAGGCGTGAAAAGACATAGGTAATCAGATTAATTCTGAATATAAATAGGATGCAATGAAAATCTAAAGAACTTTTTTGTGCGCAAGTACATAGAACAACCCTCTTTTCCACACAGCAGTGGTTATTGCTTGAGTATGTATGACTGCCAGTATAGCGTGACCATGTAACACACAGTGTTCTTCACCAGTTTCAGGTGTCAGAACTGGTGTTTCTGAACTCTCTAGATACTGCTTAACCTGAAAAGCTGAGTAGAGAGTACAGAGTGATGATGAAGGGACCAGATTTCTTTCATTGTTACTGTTGAAAGTTTAGAAGCAACTGTGAAAAGAATTACATCAATTTGGAAGTTGTAAGATCAACTGTACACTGCATTTTTTTTTTACTGTTACTTCACTGGCCCAAGGCGAGTCACAGTAATTACCATGCTGGGAAAAGGTTAATCGTTTAAACACTGAATAGGAATAAAATATTCAATTCTGCAGTTGCATCATTAATTGTAAATATTCTGGATCAGGGACTTCTTGAATTTCATTTGTTCAGTACCTAGCACAATAGTTGCCCTGATTGACCTCCTGAATTCTTACTGAAATAGAATGAATTGATGAATAATTGAATAAATAAATTCCTAACCCAATGTTTCAGACAGATGCATGAAAATCTTTTCATACATATAAGTGTGCTGTGAAGTATCTTGTATAGAGGGAAAAAATATTCTTCCTAACAGCAGATGAGAGCAATTTTACAATAGGAAGATTCATAATCCTTATTGGCTTTATCTCAATGTCTAATTGCATACGCCACCAAAATACAATAGCAATACATAATTCTTGTATTAAAATAAATTTGACAAGTTCTTTTTTAGTCGTATCTCATGAGCCATTGTTTCATAAGTTAATAGAGTAGTGGAAAAAAAAAAGAAGATAAAAGTAACAGTTAAACAAAAGCAGGCTAAACAAATTGCAATAAGCGTGAGAAATAATGATTAGGATACATAATAATTCCCTATTTTTTTCCCTGAATTTTCTCAATTATCTCAATATATTCATAGTATTTCCTATTCCTGTAGGGTATTTGCTAAATTAGAGCTACTTGAGAATCGAGAACTGCATGCAAATGAAGCCTGCTGATTTTGCAGTTTTCAAATGAATTTTTGAATAGTCACACAGCTGTGCTACACGGCACCAAAGCAGCAAATATTATTCCTTTGGCAACATGAGTAGGTATAGTATAGGAAATTTGGGATGATTTTCTGTAGCCATTCCAAAATTTCTGGTCCAGATTTATAGCCTTTCTATGACAGCTTCAGGCCATTCTGGCAGTTCAAAGCAACAGCAAATTCAGCACTTTCATCCTGTCAGGAAGAATGAAAATTTGACCCAGCAAAACTAATTTCACAATTTGAAGAGAAGAGGACTTCTGTAAGGTTTTTGAAACTTCTGTTTATTTCTGCATAAGGAGACTGGGCTAGGAGAGAAGATATCCAAACAACATCCAAATGACCATGCATCTTGAAATAGGGAAGTGTTGGTAGAGATATGCTTGAATGTATGTAAATCCTGTTATACATTAACCAACCAACATGTCTGTGTTTACGTCCATGAACACATATGATGTTTTGAAATCCTAGGGTAAAAGTATGCTCCAGGAAAAGGTTCCATTTGCAGCTTGACTCTACTTGAACTGTACACGTGGTGAAATTAAGCAGAAACCTTTCATAAATTACATCTAGGAATTCCCTGCTGTGTGGTAGTCCTGAATTTCAGCCTGCTGACATGCTGTGACTCTTTTTCCCGAGTACAGGAGACTAAACAGCTATGGGGGAAGTGAAAGTATGGCTTTTCTTTACCTGTTTCCAGAGATTCCTTGCAAGTATATTCTACGCAACAAACGAATTCCTAATCTGCGTAACACTGCATAGGGAAACATACATACTTGAGTCACAATTTCCACTTTTTGCTCTCAAGTCTGAGTGACTGGTGAAAACCCACATTTCTTTACAGCTATTCTCAATCCCATCATGCTCAAGCTGGGGTTTCTAGTCTTCTAATGAAAGAAAAGAATAAATCTTATCTTTCTTGCAGTCTTAATTCATACTGTCTAGACTACAGGCTGAACATCTCTAGTTCACATCATTAAAGACATAATGCCTTCTTCCTATCTGATTAATTTAATCCTAAGAAATATGTTCTGCCAAAAAGAAAGGTAAGGGCTGTGGTGTGAAGATTCTAAATGTGCAACCTAAGAGTCTGCCTTCAGCAAGAAGTGTAGCAAACTGCAGCAGAATAGCAGCCATACTCTTTGGATATGAACCTGAATGGACCTTTCTACACCTTATATTTCCACATTGGTTGCATTTATTGTTTTTTTTACTTTCTCTTGAGACTTATATTTAAGTTAGTTATTTTTGTCCATATCGCTGCTAATTCTATGATGGATGGAAGGAAAAACAGTTACAAGGTTTGTAGTGACCTTGAAAGCACTAACAGCTGCAAGGTCATGTTCAGCCTGTTGATTGAGTTCAGCAGCGATCTTGCAGGCTGACCAGTTTTGCCCTTGTTAAAGGTATTCCATCAGTCAATGGAAATCCCAGAGAGAAAATGGGTTAGATACCTCTCCCTTCAAAGATGAATGTTTATACATGCATATATGTGCATGCACATGATGTCTGTTGCAAATCATGAGGAATATTTGATAAGAAGTCATACCTGCTAAGACTGTATAGCTCACAGTTACATTTCTTGAAGTTGCTATTAAAAGCGAACTCCCAATTCAGCTTTGAACTCCTGTGTATTTCTGACAGAAGCCAGTAAGCTTATTACTCTCTCTAATCCAGAGACTGACAGCACAAAAGAATTGGGAAAAATGCTTCTGAAAATAACCCTGTGGGGTTTCTTTTTTTCTCTTTGTTATTAAATTTGCTCAAAGGGACAAATCAAGGGGGTTTCACACACTCACTCCCCCCCCCGCCCAACCCTTTCACATGGTATGCCTTTAAATTTAATGGAGGTTTTGAAAGTTACCAATGTTCTTTCTGATTAGTCATGAATAATTAAGTATTTGCAGTTATTACAGAATGCAAATGATTATTTTGTTGATAATGAGAGGACCATAGGAGAATCAAGTTAACCTTTGTCTTATTAGGATTGTAGTAAAAAAACCTGTGTGTTAGAAAAAGGAAGATGAAGTGTCTACAAGAAAAACTCTTTCTTTTCCAGCTATATTTTGCATTCATGAATAATTCCAAGCTATATTTTTCAATCTTGCTTGCTTCTTTGCATAATTAAGGTGTGGACTATAAGGGAAGAAAAAATGAAATATGTAGGTTTATGCAAACTGTTTACAAAATTCTTGTTTAAAGAAGTAACCAGTTCAGACAGAGCTCTTTATTTAGTAGTGCCTAATGACTGGGAACAAAAGGACAAGGGTAGCAAGTGAAAGGCGTAGCAGAAGTCTTTTTTCAAGTTTTTCACTTTTGTGCCTCTTTGGATGATTTGCATATTTGAGATCTCCTGTGGTCCTCTAGTCATTCTTTCACCTCGGTGATCAGGTCATTATCTAACGCCAGGTACAGAAATGTGATTTAATCATTCTCAGTTCCAACTCAAACTTTTCCTTATCCAAAATAAAATTTCTTCCTACGATTTAAAGGGAAGTCATGGAAATAACCAACTATCTGCTACCCTGATTAGTTGCTTTGTTTTGGATATAGCAGCATAAGCATATTTGAGGAAGAAGTGACTTTGAAGATTTAAAACTGCTGCTGTTAGCTTTGTCAGCTCTGGTGAGTAAGCATTATGAAAGTAATGGCTATTTGCTATGGTTGTCTTTTCTTTAAGCCCCTTTCTTACATGATTTTGTTTTGCATCTTTATGTAGCTAAACTGAGCTTTTTCCTTCTTTTCAAAGGAAAAGCAATATTTTTTATAAAAATATTTCATTTTTTAATAAAATGGAAATGTACTCTAAAAGCTGTACTCGTTCTTTTAAATGTTCATATTTGTTTCATGAAATCTATGTTATAAAAACTGAAACCATTTAAATGCCACTCTAATCAATAGATCACAACCCTTTGTCTTCTTTATCTGATCTTTTATACTTCCAAGGTTGGACTAGTGCAATATTCCAAATTATCCTGCACAACTTAGGTATTTACATAGATTTTAACAACTAAAGCTTCATGATGCTTATAAGTGTAGTTTGGTCCAATGAGAATCACAACAAACATTCCTCATTGTACTGGTTTCAAACTCATGGTGTAGTTGAAGGCTAATATAAAAATATTGACTTAATTATTTTGGCTTTGGGTAATATAGAATTTATCAACCTCGCACTGTGCATCGTGGACATGCTTTTCTTTTTCTTTTCATGGCTGGAGAGTTCTCCTAATTAAATGCTTTGACTAGGCTGAGAGCACCTCTAGTGAATATAGTCCTAGACTTGAGCAATTTGCCCAAACTATGTGTGAGCTTAGAATTCCAATTAGTATCTCTGCTTTGGTTCTGGATCCATAAAACATAGATGTAAAGTTCAGTTCTATAGATTTGAAATGAATATAAGTGCCTTCAAGATAATGTTTTCACCTAAAAGAATTAAGATCATCATCTAAGTAGTGAAGACAGATACGATGAATAGATAAGACCTTCCCATGAAGAAAATGAAACAAACCACACACAACTGCCCCTTCCCACCTGAAAGCAGTTTATGTACTCAATGAAGATTTGTCCTTCTCTTAAACAATCTATTTAAAAATCTCTGCAGTTTAAAAGACATTGAAGACTAATGAGTACTGAGCAGCAGCAACGTGAGAAAGTATTAAATGCTGTTTTCATGCTGTACATTGAGAATTTATTCTTTAGAAAACTGAATCATTTATAGTTTCTCAAGAAATAATTTATTTTCCTTTCACAAAAATGTTGTGGTTTGTACTTTGTTTTAAAAACTGGATATAAAATGTTAATGCTATAGCCATTTTAACCATGACTAAAAACTATATTGAGGAGGTGAGTGGAGAAATAGACATCTATTCCCTACTGAGCTTTGAATTTATTTTTGTTTCAGTTCAAGGTAAAAAAAAACTATTAATATACAACTTGTTAATTAAACTGTGGATTTAAGGTTAATTTTCAATAGTGGTACACATGTTTTGAAGTTGGATGACACGTTTTTCGTGTATGACTTAGGGGACCTTTTCAAAATCTTTGGAATCTGACTATTCTTTAACAATGCTCAGAAAGCAAGGTACTTACAGCAGTCAATAATTCTTTCAATAATAAAACAGCGATGTCCTGCCATTTTTCACCTGAATTATCTGCTGGCTACAACTGTCATACTAACTAGCCTAAGGACTGCATCTCTGTGTTTGTAGGTGATTGGCAAAAGTATATTTTAGTTTCCTCTCTGTGCCTGAATTATTACGTATTGCCCAGCTTTTGAGACCAGCAGAGATCCTACCATCTCTAAAACATGGACATCTTCTGCGACTATATTGGTCCCACCTCCAGTCATATAGTTATGTAGATATTGATCTAACAAGCATATCTCCTTCTATTAAATGACTAACAGGGACTCCTCATATGTTAGAATGGTTTTGCATTTTGGCTGTGTAATAGCATCTATATGGTTAGAGAGAATTCAGGTTTCCATAAAAATGCAGACAGGAAAAAAAAAAGGTAAAACAAAGGTCAGGGACTAATTTGTCTGTCTTGTGATTTCCTCTATGCTTACCATGTCAGTTGGACATGGCAAGGGTTGGAAGAATCATACTGATGGAGAAGACCCAACTTGCATGTCCTAGTATGATGACAAAGTAACTTAGTTACAACCTTATCTCTGCCTAGGCACTTAAGTTAAGTTACATCTGTTCTGAAGGTCCCATATATATTGGCCCAGATAAAACTCGCAGTTCTTAAATAGTCAGTAAAATCAATCATTTATCAGATCTAGTAAGTATATTATGCCTACTGAATTATTCTTAACCATAATTTGCCATGGCCATAATTTTCTCACGCACTCTAGGAGAGTAAACACATGTGCTGAAGAGCTTTGAAACGTAGTTAAACTTCTGATGAGGAGTACATCACTATAAATTCATACCAAACCCATTGCTTTCCTGATGTTTATTCCAGTGAAACCAAAGACTATATACTGTTAACATATGTATATTTACTACATAACTGCTGCCAATAGCATAAATCTTTGGTTATTTCTTCTCTAGGATAAACAATAACTTTACTATTTAAATGCTGCTGGACCAAGAGATATATTTGTAAATTGTAGTGAGAGGGAAAAAAATAAAATTACTGTGTCTCCACAGAATTGATTTCTTTTAGAATAGTTCATATGTTCTCATTTTAATTTTCCAAAATTTTCTGCAAAGTAAGGTCTTTTGAGGTCTTTAGCAACGCAAACTGATTGAACTGATAATGTCCTTATAAAAGATTTAAGGAGTAGTTCACTGCAGCATGGAATAATTAATCATACTGCATCTATTGTAAACTTGTTTAAAGATCATTTCAATAAATTAGTATTTACAGTATGTGAGAATTTCCTTTTTGCTATTTTTGCAGATGAATTGTCTTCCAGAGTAGCAGTATTCATTGCTATTTAGCAGGCATTGCTATTTAGAAGCAGAATAGTTTGTGA
The DNA here is from genome assembly GCF_017976375.1 of Cuculus canorus. NCBI lineage: Eukaryota > Metazoa > Chordata > Aves > Cuculiformes > Cuculidae > Cuculus > Cuculus canorus. The sequence continues at coordinate 20,692,093 of NC_071405.1, forward strand.
TTAATTTACTAGACACATCCAACTTGGAGTAATTGCACACCCTGTTGTTTAAAGTGTTTCCAGAAACAATGTCCTTTTTGAAAACAAAACAAAACTAAAATAAGAGGATATGCTGGGCCTTTTGAAAGTGGTAGAGAAATTTTAAGACAGCTTACATTTACTCTATAAATGTTTCAGCAATATTTTGAGTGGGATTTACTGAAAAATGATATATCAGTTATTTTTATATGGTCAAAAGTTTGTATCGGCAAAACAAAATTCAGAAACTGCAGAGCTATGCTTCCGCACTTAAAAAAACACAGCAGTCAGTGCAGTGGGGTGGAAGAACAGCATCAATTACAGTTCATGTTTTCTCAACTCTGGAGACCTCAGAGGTCAAATTGTGCAAATTAGAATATCTTAATAAGTGTCACAGTCACAATACTTTAATTTATTTTCAGACACTCTTGTACCCACTGCAAATTAAGAAACTGCATATTTCCCCTCTTTTACATCTCTTAAATAGAGAAAGGAATGTGGAAATAAATTACTTGAGTAATCTTTCAAAATGTCCTCTCTTCCTTTCCCTGTGTATGCTGGGAGCACGAGCTGAGGAATAGATGTATATTGATTACAACTGTCTTACTGGTTTTAGTAGGAAAATAAATATTAGCTTTTGCCAAGACCAAGATCTGCAAAGAACTGGATTAGCAAGTATTTAGTGCTCATCAGGATCGTGTCTCAGAAGATAAATTGTTTTTATTAATCTCAGGCACTCTTTTCAGCCACCCTTCTAATAGCAGGGAGATCTTAGCCTACATTTCTTCTTTCTATTTCCTTTTTTCCACCCTATTTTAACAACTGTAAGTACCTGTGTTATAGTTACTTAAAATGTAATTTTGTTAGATGCTCACGCAGCTTTCCAGTGTAGGCAGAATTATTCAGAAATTGTAATTATAGCTTGGCATAAAATACTTCTAAAGTGTGAAAAGTCCTTGTTCAGTGGAGTGCAATGAATCAACTTTAAGCAAATGTGAAATAAGGCAAAATGTATATTTTTGGAAATATAAATGTCTATCCTATACTTTGGATTCTCTTCTAATAATGTACTTTTTGTGGCAGAGACTTCCTCTGCCTAGAGCCAAAGGTGGAAACCAATGCAGTACTGCTTTCTCTACTCAAGCTGAACATTTATTACTTCAAGCTAGGTAAAAGTTACAGATCCTTCACAAGGCCGAATGAAGAACTGACTAACTACAGATTGTCATTGCTAGCTAACTCTCAAACTAGCCATCTACTTACTACTGAGCAACAAGCAAGAGGGAACAACAAAAAGGCACATTCCTTGATTTTGTTAAAGTTAGCCACTTTGTGCATTGAGATAGAAGATGTCAGTGTTGGAAATCAGATATTCAGAGTGATTCCTGGCTGGTAGGATTTCCGTTTTCTCTTTTTTTGGCATTATCCTAACAGCAGCAGCCTTCGTTATCATCGAATTTATCTTTCCAAGCTACTGTTATGCATATTGAGATTCCATTTTTCCAGGAAGTAGATGAATATGTGCTTGCTGATGGGAGGTGGTGAAGAAATTTCTTTGCTTGCAAAGACAACTATTAAACTGCCTTTCTCTCAATTCATAAGTCTTCCTGTCTTCCTTCTATTTTCTCCTTCTCCTTTGGGAGAGTAGAGTGAGTGAGAGAGTCCAAGTGTTCACATTTGCTGAAGTTGACACACAACAGTAGATCATATTGCAACAAAGAAACCGAGTGATATGTACTAAATGTTGTATGACCCTATAGTAAAGTACACCGGGTATCATTTTTTTCAATTTTCTTGTTTGTTTTAAATATCTGCAGGATGCATTACTTCATATCCTCTTTAAAAAGTTGTTCATCTTCTTTATATCCCAATAAAACCTAGTTTAGATATTCAAAGTTATTTTTGTCTTTTTAGCGTGCTCACTTAAGGAAAAGATATAGGCAGATCCACCTCAAGTCTAAGACCAGACCGCAAGATGTCAGGGGAAAAAAAGGTGAATGGTTCCAGCAAAAAGGTGTAAACCCAAGACATACAGATCCTTAAATCCTAGGTCAGGAAAACAACCTGCGTATCACCCCATTTGAGCTGACAGCTCTTGTAAATTTCAAGGGTATTCTGATTGGAATATAATACAACTATATACCACTCACTATGCCATGAACAGATCTGATACTTATGCAGTTGCTGACAGTAAAGTTCCTTTCACTGTCCCAGTTGTCACAGGACTAATCCATACCACATTAGTTACCGAGTATACTGTGAAAAACTAAGAACTGAATATAGCATGAATACTGAATGACATAGAATAGAGCGCATTGGTTCTTCAGAATAGAGGATGTGTTATCATCTCTATCTGCAACTCGCTTCTGGAAATGCGAAGGGCAGACTATCCTCCATGTTTGCACTGTGACCTATTTTACCAGTTTTTGAAATTAAAATTTGCTGAGATAATTTAGCTGCTGAATGGAACTGCCTTGATTTATAGCTATCCCTACTAGATACTCAAGGCTGCTTCTTGTGACTTACTTGCAAATAAAACGTTGGATTTACTGAAGTGTCATGTGACAAACAATGTTGAAGACTGCATTAAAACATGTTAAGCTTGTGAAAATCATTTGGTAATATGTTATGCCTCCATTTGTTGAACCAACACTTAAAAGGCTTAAAGCATTTAAAACAAAACAAAACCGCTTTTCGGCGACATCCAGCAGCAGGACGGTGAGTACTGCGGTGGGGTGGCCATCTGAGGTGGTGGGGCACTTCCCTGTGACGGGAAAAGCCTAGGAAAACCTAAACGGGAGCGGGGCGGGCGGGGCTCGGCTCCTGACACGCGGCAGCGGACGGTCCCGCGCGGTGCCTGACGGGAGGGGGCGTCCCGGCGGATACCGCGGGAGATTTAAACGGTCTCTTGGGAGCACGGCGACTGGGAGCGCGGCGAAGAGGAGCGCGGCAAAGAGTTGCGGGGCACGCTATTACGAAGGGGCAGTTTGAGCGGCAGTTAAGAGGAGCGAGGCAAAGAGGTGCGGGGCACGTTATTACGAAGGGGCAGTTTGAGCGGCAGTTCGAGCGGTCAGGGCGAGCAGGAAGGGCTCAGGGAGAGGCTGGTGGCTGACCATGGTGGCTACCAGACAGAAGATTAAAACTGCTCCGGGTGCTGCAGCCAGCAGGATGGATACTGCCACCCAGACAGAGCCCCAGTGGGTCCATGCAGCCACGCAGACCCTGGGTTGTAGGCAGTGCCCCCCTCCCACACCAGCCCGTGCCTCTGATACCGGCTACGCTTTGTGGGAGCTGTGCACGAGTCGCAGAACTCCTTCACATGGTGGCAGAGCTGAGGGAGGAGGTGAATAGGTTAAGGACTATCAGGGAATGTGAGAGGGACATAGATCTTTGGAGCAGTGCCCTCGCACAAACCCAGCAGGCTGCTGGAGCCAATGCGGCGGAGCAGCTTGATCCTATAATCTGTGAGGCAGGGGGAACAAGAGATGGGGGATGGCAGCAGGTTCCTGTCCGGCGCAGGAAACCTGCTCCCCCCACCCAGACAATTAACCACCAGATAGCCCTCAGAAATAAATATGAAACGCTGCAGGTAGAACCTATTCCCCAGGAAGAAGCAGTGGAAGAAGGAGATGGTCCCCACAGCCTGGAAACATTCCCTAGGCTCCAGCATCCTCGGAGGGCCCTAAAAACATCCTCTGTCAAGAAAAAGAGGAGAGTGATCGTCTTAGGGGATTCCCTTCTTAAAGGAATGGAGGGTCTCATCTGCAGACCGGACCCACTCCACAGGGAGGTCTGCTGCTTGCCGGGGGCTTCAGTGAGGGATATCAATAGAAAACTTCCTTCCTTGGTGAAGGAAACGGATTACTAGCCCCTGTTAGTATTTCAAATAGGTAATGATGACTTACAGCGCAGAAAGCTGAAAGCCATCAAAAGAGACTTCAGGGCTTTAGGGAAGATGATTGAGGGCTCTGGAGCGCAAGTGGTGTTTAGCTCCATCCCAATACTAAGGAATATGGAACAGGAGGTCAGGAACGTACAGATGATTAATGCCTGGCTCCGAGCCTGGTGTGAGGAGAGAGGCTTTGGCTTTTTTGATCATGGGGTGACCCACCCACCCCCAGGTTTTCTTACTAGAGATGGGTCATACTTGTCTCGAAGGGGGACTAAAGTTATCTCTAAAAATCTAGTTAGGCTCTTAAATAGAGCTTTAAACTAGATGTGAAGGGGGAAGGGGAGGTGACCAGGCAAGCTGGGAATGAGCCTGGAAGTGGGAAACCGGCGGCTGAGAAATGGTGTGCTGGAGAGGACCACCAGTACACCACAACAGGGCAAGTGAGGGCGTGTACAAGTGGGGACAGTAAGGATGAAACTGGGTCTGTGGAATTAGTTATTCCAAGGACCAGTCAATCGAGAATAAACTCTCTTCCCTTTATGAGGGCTGAAGGTTCATCAGCCCAGCTGAAGTGCATTTACACCAATGCACGCAGCATGGGCAATAAGAAGGATGAGCTGGAAGCTGTTGTAGGGCAAGGTGACTATGATGTCATTGCCATCACAGAAACGTGGTGAGATGACTCACATAACTGGACTACAGCTATGTTGGGATATAAACTCTTCAGGCGGGACAGGAAGGGTAGGAAAGGAGGCGGGGTAGCCCTCTATGTCAAAGAGTGCTTTGATACTCTTGAACTGGATTACGGTGAGGACGGGATTGAGTGCCTATGGGTTAAAATCAGAGGAGCCCACAAGAAAGGGGACTTTGTGATAGGAGTCTGTTACAGACCACCCAGCCAAGAAGAAGCTGCTGATGAACTCTTCTATAAACAGCTGGGGACAGTCTCTAAATCTCTGCCTCTTGTCCTTGTGGGAGACTTTAACTTTCCGGATGTCTGCTGGGAGTACAATACAGCAGAAAGGAAACAGTCTAGGAGGTTCCTGGAGTGCATCGAAGACAACTTCCTTGCACAACTGGTTAGCGAACCAACAAGGGAGGGTGCCTTCCTAGACCTGCTGTTTGTGAATAGAGAAGGTCTTGTTGGGGATTTGACGGTTGGAGGACGCCTGGGATTAAGTGATCATGAGATGATAGGGTTTTCAGTTCTAGGTGGGATTAAGAAGGGGGTTAGCAAAACAGTCTCATTAAACTTCCAGAGGGCAGACTTTGGCCTGTTCAGAAGGTTGATTAGCAAAGTCCCGTGGGAAACAGTCCTTCAGGGCAAGGGAGCCCATGAGGGTTGGGCGGTCTTGAAAAATGAAATCCTAGCAGCTCAAGAGCAGGCCATCCCTGTGTTCCGGAAAAGGAGCCGGCGGGGGGAAAAGCCAGCTTGGTGGAGCAGGGAGATCTCAAGATGCGTCAATAAGAAGAAGAAGCTCTATGTGCTCTGGAGGAAAGGACAGGCATCTTGGGTGGACTACAGGGACGAAGTGAGATCGTGCAGGGAAAAAATCAGGAGGGCCAAGGCCCAACTAGAATTAAAACTCGCTAAGTCTGTGAAAGACAACAAAAAGTCTTTCTACAAGTACATTAACAGGAAAAGGAGGACAAGGGAGAATATCCAGTCTCTAGTAGATGCAGAAGGAATAACAGTGACAGGGGATAAGGACAAGGCTGAGGTACTTAATGCCTTCTTCGCCTCAGTCTTTAATAGCAAAGAAAGTTGTTCCTCCTGTTTACAAATCCAAGAGTTAGAGGGGCAGATTGAGGCTCCCGTGATCCAAGAGGAGGCGGTTAGAGACTTGCTTGCCCAGCTAGACGCCCACAAGTCTATGGGGCCGGATGAGATCCACCCAAGAGTATTGAAGGAACTGGCGGATGTCCTTTCCAAACCCCTATCCATCATCTTCCAGAGGTCCTGGCTGACTGGGGAAGTTCCACTAGACTGGAGGCTGGCTGATGTTGTGCCCATATACAAGAAGGGTTGCAGAGAGGATCCGGGGAACTACAGGCCTGTCAGTCTCACCTCAGTGCCAGGGAAAGTCATGGAACAGGTAATCTTGAGTGCTATCATGAAGCACATGCAAGAGAACCGGGTGATCAGGCCGGGTTTACATGGGTTTACAAAAGGCAGATCTTGCCAAACTAACCTGATCACCTTCTATGACAAAATCACTCAACTACTGGATGGGGGAAAGGCTGTGGATGTAGTCTTCTCGGACTTCAGTAAAGCCTTTGACACAGTTTCTCACAGCATTCTGCTTCAGAAACTGTCAGCCTCTGGCCTGGACAGGCGCACACTCTCCTGGGTTGAAAACTGGTTGGATGGCCGGGCCCAGAGAGTGGTGGTCAATGGAGTTAACTCCAGCTGGAGGCAGTCACAAGTGGAGTTCCTCAGGGCTCGGTACTGGGTCCAGCTCTGTTCAATGTCTTTATCAATGACCTGGATGAAGGCATCGAGTGCACCCTTAGCAAGTTTGCAGATGACACTAAGCTGGGAGGAAGTGTCGACCTGCTGGAGGGTAGGGAGGCTCTGCAAAGGGATCTGAACAGGCTGGACTGCTGGGCCGAGACCAATGGGATGAGGTTTAACAAGGCCAAATGCCGGGTCCTGCACTTGGGGCACAACAACCCTATGCAGCGCTACAGACTGGGGGAAGAATGGCTGGAGAGCTGCATGGAAGAGAGGGACCTGGGGGTGCTGGTTGACAGCCGACTGACCATGAGCCAGCAGTGTGCCCAGGTGGCCAAGAAGGCCACCGGCATCTTGGCTTGTATCAGAAATGGGGTCACCAGCAGGTCCAGGGAGGTTATTCTCCCTCTGTACTCAGCACTGGTGAGACCGCACCTTGAATACTGTGTTCAGTTCTGGACCCCTCACCACAAGAAGGATGTTGAGGCTCTGGAGCGTGTCCAGAGAAGAGCAACAAAGCTGATGAGGGGGCTGGAGAACAAGTCTTATGAGGAGCGGCTGAGAGAGCTGGGGTTGTTTAGCCTGGAGAAGAGGAGGCTGAGGGGAGACCTTATTACTCTCTACAACTACCTGAAAGGAGGTTGTGGAGAGGAGGGAGCTGGCCTCTTCTCCCAAGTGACAGGGGACAGGACTAGAGGGAATGGCCTGAAGCTCCGTCAGGGGAGGTTCAGGTTGGATATCAGAAAAAAATTCTTCACAGTGAGAGTCATTGGGTACTGGAACAGGCTGCCCAGGGAGGTGGTCGAGTCGCCTTCCCTGGAGGTGTTTAAGGAACGGGTGGATGAAGTGCTTAGGGACATGGTTTAGGGAGTGTTAGGAATGGTTGGACTCGATGATCCAATGGGTCCTTTCCAACCTTGTGATTCTGTGAAAACAAATGACAAACCCCAAAATCTGTGAGAATGAGGTTCAAAAAAAGGGCAGAGAAACCAGTCAGGCATTGGTGCAACTGGATCTTGTACCCATCTAGTGATAGCTCTTGTATCTGTATGTGAGTCTACAAACTCATCCTTGCTACTGCGATTAACTTTGTTCAGTACGACAATTTTAATAATAAAATATAATACAAGACAGATTTCATGAGAATTTGATAGAAAAACAGATGGAAACAGTGCCAAGTCTGACAGGATAATGTTCATAAATTATGCAGTCATTAATGGAAAGACTGTTTATGTTTTTATATTCTTAAAAATATTCTCTGTGTGTTTGCTTGTTGATGTTCTTTCTTATACTTCCCTTCACCTGCTCACTCTCATACTTAGACATTGGTCAAATGGCAGCTTTGTTGAGATGGAAAATCAATTGGATCTGATAAAGAGCTATGCTTTCAAAATTTTTATATGTTCATACCCATGCACCAATGCTATAGAAAATGGAACAGAAGATATGAAGGTTTTGCCATCTCTTTGAGGAAAAAGCCATAGAATCATAGAACAGTTTGGGTTGGAAGGCACCTTAAAGATCATCTAGTTCCAAATCCTCTTCCATAGGCAGAGACAGCTTCCACTAGACAGGGCTGATCAAGACCCGGTCCAACCTGGCCTTGAACACTTCCAGGGAGGGAGCATCCCAAACTTCCCTGGGCAACCTGTCAGCTTAAATCTTCATATTATACTTAACTGAGAATACATCAGCTTTTTTGTCTTCCATGAAAGGCTCAAACCAAGAAACATAAATTATAGGAGAGCGTCCAGCCACCAAGAAGCAGAATTCAAAGGCAGGTGTTCATATGACAGGATGAGCAGCAAGGCAACATTAGGTACCCACAACAGGAGCTACAAGTCAGTCACTGTGTTTAGAAGGTGTGAATAACACCACCATAAGGTAACAGGTTTTCTACCATAACTTTGTGATTTTGCAGTTTGATTATACCTTCCTCCCCAAACACTGACAGCAGCATTTTTCTTAGTTAATTAATACATAGTATATATATGCACTATGTGTATATACTTGTGCACGGTATACAATATCAAGACATTTGCATAATGAACTGAAAAAAATGTTCTAATTTCCATCCTTGGATATATTTAGGAAATTGCAATCAGTAGATTTAGGAGTCAATTTTAATGCAAAAATGATAAGCTTCTAGACAGCCTTCTCAGAATGTCACAACTTCAGAATGAAGTTTTATCCAACAACATCCATCCATTCATCATGAACACCACAAACCCAATAAAGACTTCTATTTCTTTTTTCTAGCAATGCTTTTGAACAATAAAAACAACAGTGAACATTATATTTCTCTTTATCATATAATTCTATGCATTTATCTTGGTGATTTATAATATTTCTCTTCTCCCACAGCCTTCCCTCTATGTTCGGCACTGGATTTTACTACTCTACTGAGGCAAAAATAGTTTTGTAGTTATAGCACAGAACTGAAAGCCAAGTAATTAAACTTACAGGTAAGTCATTGCCAATTTGTTCCAGTTTCCAATTACAAGAAAAGAGGATTGAATTTTTAGTTAGAAAAGCCTTGAAAATTTTCTCTTTGAGTGCTAAGATTTGTGTTGTTTTCTATTGAAGACCAGAAAGCGTCATTGCTGGAAACAAGATCAAGTGCTCAAACTATTTAAATACTTTTCTCCAGCTTTTTGAAATAATTGCTTAGACTTTCAGGAAAATTTATTTTAAAAATTTAGAGCTAAAAGCAAGAAAAACATAATTGTTTTCCTTTATATCAAGCCAATGAGCCTAAAAATCAACCATGATATGTAGTAAATGACAGGTCAAAAAGATATAAAATATAGCTGGTTTTGTACACTTTCTCATACTGAACCATCTTCCTGAGGTGTTAGGGGTTTCTTATCTATTGAGTAATGAATGATTAACCCACTACAACATACTTCTTCCCACCAAGTGTTCTGAGTCCAGAAGAATAAAACCAAAATATCTTCATGTATAAGTGGAAGAAGATCCCATTATCTTTTTCTATAAACCTAACTGAGCTTTAGCATTATTTTCTTCCTTTATTTAAGCAGGTCTACAGGAAATGAGAAGCATTAGACCAAGTCATTCAAGTTTTTTAGTGAAACTACTTGCAGCAGCCAGCATTTCAATTATTTTATTTTATTCTTTACAGTATATTAGGGACAGAGTTTTTTATTCCATGCTTGTTTCTTAAGGATCCTTTTACTGAGGCTGTTATTGATCATTTTTGCAAAAGAATGTAAATATCCACATGTGATTTAAAGTAGTCATCCAAGACCTCAACAAAGTGATAGGTTAGAGACGCAAATGTATTTAACGTCTAGGCACTCCAGAAAAATACTTCGGTTTCTAAAAAGCAGGTATTCAAAACTAGCACCCATTGAGAACATTACTCAGTTGTAACTATTTTCAAGATATTTGTTAAAGTTTGAGGCATTTGCATACAGCTGAACAGCTGTTGAGATCGTAGCTAGCTCTTGAACCTGTGGCCAAAACTGTTCTTAAAATTGTTTCTACTTCTGTGAAAATGATCTTCCTGACACATTTCTTTGCCTTTGAAAGTCATATTGTCTTTACTGTAGGCTGCAGACAGTACCACTTGTGCTCAGTTTGTCAGAAAACCATGCATATAGGGTGGCCAGTCCCTCCTTACTCTAGAGTTCTAGGCTGCCCACACATTCCTTGGCTTCTGCCCCAAATTAAGCAACAGCAAAAAGAAACATCTCTGGCATTTGATATGGTGAAATAAAAATCTTAGTAGGGCAGAGCTGAACTTCAGCCAAACACATACATCCTAAAATATCTGAATGCTATGAAGCAGTTCAAATTCAAAATCCACAATGTTAGCATTCACTTCACCATTGTACCAAAAAATAAACTTATTTGAAATAGGATAGGCTTTTTAAAAAATGCCCCAGTGAAAAAAATTGTTCAGGACATTGAGGAAATTTCCGTGGCTTTCTTAAATTCAAACTGATCTGCAAGTTTTTTCATCTTTCTTTTTACTATCAGAAACAGCTTTTCTTAGATCTAAGAGATCGTTCTTTGTTACTTAGAAAAGCTTCAGTCAGGGTACAGTATAGTAGACTAGACACAACCCATGGAAGAAATCCGACTTTAGGCCAATATGACAACAGAACTTAAAGCTGTTAAGTGCTCATTAACGAAACTAATGCTTGCAGAATTTGACCCTTCCTTAATCTCTTTTAAAAAGTTATTTAGAAGATCTTTCTTTCAATTTTAACAAGCAGCTGTCAGGGACATCAATAAACTAAAGCCACTTACATCTGCCAGTGGTGTTCTTTGAGTTGTAGGGAAATGATTAGCTGGGACTGACTATTACTTGTCATACTGGAACCATCGTTTTGCTTTCTGTTCTACCTTCTCCCCAGTGCTTCTCCCCAGCTGCTTGAACATCATATCATATATCATCACACAATTAGAATGCTAAAATCTTAATTGAAATTACTTATTACTTGCTGATTCTACTGTATTTTGCTTATGTAAAAAATGAATGTTGACATTTGTATCTTGACTTTGTTCTTACATTCTCCCTTTGTCAAAAGTAAATGAAAGACATATATGACTAAACATGAATTCAGAAGGTGCTATGTTGAGGTTCACTCATACAAATTCCATCCCTAGGACTTCTATTCTCGTTTCTTGATTATATTAGAACCATCATCCTGCACTGGTTTAGGCTTTACTTACTTAAATGCATTTCCATTCTCCCTGCAGTCTCTCTTACATTATTGATGTCTTAACACTCTGTATCTTATTGGCAATTAAGTAAACATCTTGAATTATTGAAGAAACCTAGACTTAGTTTTTTCCAATTAGAGTTATCGTTAGCCCACAAGTGACATCCTTCCCCTACAAACACTGCCATTTCTACAATACCTTGTCAGTTCAAAAACATCAGTAATGTGCCTTTTTAAACCCTACTACTGATCTTTCTACACCCTAAAGCATGAAATTCAGTCACCTTTCCCCCTTGCTTGTTGTTTTTCATTCCTTAGGAGCTACAATGACAAATAAAATAACAAAAACTATTGTGTTCCTACTCCTTCTTAAATCACCATTTTTGACATTCTAGAGGTATAATCTGTGATACCCACAAATAAGACTGCTGACATGGCTGCAGACCAGTACAATTTTTGCTTACGTTCTGTTCAAATTAATGGCAAAACAGTTGTTGACTGCAATGACAAACTTGGTGTACTGAATGCTGTGGCAGAAAGCCTTTGGAGAAAGTCCTTATGCATAGGATACATTTGATTCAGAAAAATTTCTTTGTATAGTATTGATAAGTAGAAGTTACAGTTTTCTTAATGTCATTACACTAAAACTTTGAATATTACTAACGTCATATTACTAATCACTGGAATGCTGGTATATTTCAAGAGCCAAAGCCTATGCCTGAAAAACAAGTTAAACATTTAGAAACAATTCTTCCTGCATTGCTTTCTGTAAATAAATCTTGCTGAAGTACAATCTTTCATATAGTATTTTTCATTCAACTTGTCTAATTGTTCGTTTAGCATTGTGCACTGGTAAATAGCTGCCACATCTGATTTTGGACACAGCTCTGTTTCAGCAATGAGTAAAAAGATTCCTGAATGTGTATTTTCAAACATTACTGTTAACAAAGATCTTGGGAATGAATGCCTAAGCATTGGAAAGTCCTCATTTTGCGTTTTGTAGGCCTCTTCCTCTGAGATGTTAAACTCAGATTCTTAAGCAGACCTTTAAGACCTGGTCTTAAAGCAGACCACTACATTAAAGAGAGGTCATTTGTAATATTTGTCAAAGTTTTAAGATACATTTTATTCGATCCATTTTTTCCTCTCAGCACAGCTGTTCTAAGATGTCTACTATCTTTTACTCTCAAAGGTCGGCTCTGGACCTGAGTGGTATCTGGTAGCAACTTCACTGTCATTGAGAGCAATATCACTCTCCTGTGCAATGCTTGTGCTTCACAATAAAGTCATGCTTTTTCTTGTTCACATTTAGAAAAATTTCATTTTCACAAATAATGGAGTATTCCTGCATAACAGACCTAAGAGCATGCACAAAGAAAATATATGTAAGAGTGTATGTGAAAATATGTACTCTTTCTCTCTAAATAAAGCATATGCATACATATCACAGCTACACTAATATTTCAACATAAAATTGAGGTATATTTAGTTATTCAGCCCTTATTTACTCTAAGATGACTCTATGATTCTTAGCCTTGACTAAGAAATAGAATACTAAACAAGAGGATTAAGCAAATCTCTATTTAAAAAAGCATGTAAATGTAGGTGGGGGAACAGTTCTGAAGCCATAAGGTACATCATATCTGTTTTTTTAAATAATATGACCTCTTGATAAGCACCTTACACTTCACTGCTGGTATGATACTATATATTTATGTAGGGGATCATTCATAGTAGAACTGCCATGTAATTGAATGCAGGATTCAAAAACAACATTGATCTTAAAATAATATATGAATATAAAATTCCCTTTCAATCTTGCTGAGCCTAATTGAAGGTTTTTACCCCCTTTTTTTTAAAAAAAAAAAACAATTTAACAACCAAAAACCAGTCTACTATTACAGTCAGCATTATGGCTGGGAAAGCAGAAAAGGAGAATGACTACAAGAAGGTTTATTTTGAAAACATTCTTATTCATGTGGAGGAAGATTGCATTACATGCAGCTTGATCTCTAGATAAGAGTTCTCAAAGAAAGAGTAGCAGACCCCAATTATAATAAGCTTCCAGCCTTCAATCTAAAATGGATTGTGATTGTTTATTTAAGGCAACCTTTTTTTTCTGTAAGCAATATGTGTTAGGTGAGTGATGCTCAATTAACTAATTAATTTGTTAGAAAGCTGAAGGCTCTCATAAAAGAAAAAGGAAAAAATGACACTTCAGAAATTAATTCCTTTTCCTATTGTGATCTTCCAATTAAAATAGTTTCTGATAAAACTGAGAAGTGAAGTGGGGAGTAGAAGGGAAGGATTTGGTTCTTGATGAACTCATGTAAGGAATGAAGAGGCACGTGATTAGTTGGAATGTGTCGAATGCTTGAACCCAAGGTGTGCCTGCTTTATATTTAATTGAAGTGCAATGAAGCTTAATGGAATAACAAATATATCTGAGTTCTTCTCTAAGGACTGCATCCTTGGTGACTGACTTTATGAACAATTATTTCAAACTAGTTTACGGAAGATTAGTCTATGACTCGTTGTATATATCTCCAAGATATTAAGGGAAAAAAATTCCAGAGTTGTCAAGTGGCTTAATTATTAATTTTAACTGTTTGGCATTTATGAAAAAGTCCATCTAGAAATGTAATCATTAAGTTCAATATGAATCATGAATTTTTTCAGAACTCTGGCCAATGTGAAATTTACAGATACACACCAGTTTCAGTAGCTTGGAAGTGTGGATAGTGATTAAACAGGCACAAAACCAAGAATACTATTTGTTCAGAAAGGAAGGCAACAGAAAACAATTAATTAGAAGTCTTACATGGGAGGAAGCAAGAGGATTGAGGTGCTGAGTGCTTTCAGTTCTTGAAGTGTAAAACTGTTAGGCAGTCTTTACACATCAAAAGAAGCACAAGATTATGTTTGCAAGATTCTGTTGGTTACATTTCACAAGAATAGTATCACTGATCATAGTGTAATGTGTAATGTGATGACCCTGATGATCAAATACTAAAGTTCCTTGTTATAAAACACTTTCCTCTGCTGAGAAGGAGCCTTGCACAGCATTTTCTGAGATTACCGTAGTCTAAGTTACAATACACTGAAAGTGAGGGATCAGTCTTGCTTCTCAAAATCATTTGTGTACAAAACATGCTACTATATGTTTGCATTTTGAGATGAAAGAGATAGTTGAACTTCAATAAACATTAATTTGCTTAGGTTTGGAGTTGAAGAAACTTGTAAAATAAAGACACTGCATTTGACTCTCACCTTATTGAAAGCATCTCTTTAATTTCCTAGATTTATTCTTCCAACCAGGTTTGGAAACCAAACACAGCATGCTTAACAGCTAATTAGGGGTCTTGGCCTGAAATAAGAATACAGAAAAAAGAGTTCTGGGTCAAGAAGGCGATTAGGAAGAACTGAAAGACAAAGTATCCTTCTCTACCCTGTGCTCCCCTGACCCCCACCCCCCAACACAAAAAGAATGACCATTTGTGTGATTTTTCCAGTATCAGCAGCTCCTTCATCACCCCACTGTGACTCCATCATCTTTCTTTCATCCTTAATCCGTTTTTTCTGCTTCTAGATAATTTTTTAAAGGAAACAAGAAGTATTTATTCCAGAATTATTAATTAAATAGGAACACTGGCAAAAGTTACTCACAGATCTTTACGATTTGTAAATTCTTAAATCCCTCAATCTGAAGCCTAAGACTTACACAGAAGCAAGTCATAGTAATACCAATGTCTTAATTTTTCACCAATTAGTGATATAGCTGTCACAATTGTAAACCAGAAAGCAACAGTACAAAGAATTTTAGACACTAGTATTTGTCACTTGTACATATGCTCCGTATTAACACGTAATTAGAGCTATAAAAAGCCCTCAGCAGTACCTTTCAAACAAGCAGGCAGCAGTTTTAGCCTAATTTTTGTGTAGATGTGCTGACATTCCCCAAACTTTTGGTTCACTGGTATGAACAGAGACAGTCTCTTGAAGTCAAAATCTTAGAAAAAAATTGCAAACTTGCATAGCAACAGCCACAGTGCATCTGATGAAGAATGATGTCTTAACTCCAGGTAGAACTATGACTTTTCCAGGAATTTAAATTAAAGTACTAGTAGGTTTACTTTTATGTCTTGTGCTAGAACTGATTTATAGGCCTCAGTTTTCCTAATTACATGGTTTCTATATAATAGAATTACAGAAACTGAAAAATCTTTTCAGAAGAATTAAAATTAAAAAAAAACCTAAACAGAACTAAAGGTGGTACGTTTCTTCTGCCCATTCCATGCTAATCAGTATTAAAATTGTTATTCTACATCAAAACAAGATACTATGTATCTTTGTGAACAAGAAGGAATTTAAGACTTCTTATTCAGTAACAAGTATAAGATCAGTTTTTCACGAAGTCAAATGTTTTCAAATTATGACTTTCTCTGCAGTATTTGCAGGTCCTCAGACTTGGTGGGAAGCCAATATAAATTCTGCAAGGCACACACAACAGCAGAAAGGTCCTATATGGGACAGTTTTTCCCTATCAGAAAATGATAGAATTATGTAGGTTTATCATTCTTTAATTGATGAGGAATATTAGACATTTCCATGAGAGTTATTAAGATAACTGACACAGAGCATTCAATGCTACATTAAATGCAAAGCACAAGCATTTTAATCCATATGCACCTTTTGAAAAAAATTATTATTATTGCATGCTAACTAATGTGTCTGGTTATTCATTTCCCAAAAATTCTTGGTGTTAATGTCTAAAACTTATACTGTTTTAACTCAAATATCAGAGACACATCCATGTCTCTGGAATAAAAGGCCATCTTGCAAAATAATGCAATAGAGAAATAAAAGTCTGCAGAAACAAAACTGATGAAGTAAAATAGCCAGTAATTGGCAATGGTAAATACAAAATAATTTTTTGTAAAGGTGGGAGGTTTTCATCGAAGTGAAGTTAAACTACAAGAAAGAAAACAGTTCATCAAGATGGCCTAATTCTTGGACTTTCTAGTGAATTTCAAATGCTTAATTTCAAACTTCAATATTAATTCCAAAACTACAGGAATATTACTTAGCTCTGTATTTATTTTTACCTATTAAAAAAAATAAATTACAATACTCTTTGCACCGCATATGAATTCTACTTCATAAACCATCAGTACCTACTTCCTGATGCAGACAACAGATTGGTTCTTTATTCTGAATCTGTCAAGGAACTTCTTCAGAACGTTTCTAAATTCCTGTTAGTATAAATTGTTCAAAATGTAAACCTATACATGGGTGTATTTTGAATATAAAACAAAGCGTAGCTAAAACAAAGAACAATTTTCAGTGAGGGCTTCCATACTGATTGTGTCTTTCGTTTAGAAATTTGTTCTTTGCTCTAATGCAGTTTTAGATAGATACACAGAATTGTCAGCTAGAAAGGACAAAAGTAGTAACTGGTTTGCATCTGAAAGATTGTTGGTTATTTTAAATACCCAATTTAGTCATATGTCTTCATGACTTATCTCCACTTTCAAATTCTGCTAATAATAATAAAAATAAACTGTCTGAGTCTAAAGTTCAACTATATTCAAATGTGGAAGACATCAGAGTAGGTTTAAATTTGTTTTCATATAACGGAAAATTATCAGTTATGAATATGGATATTTAATTATATTTGGATTATATTTGAAGCTGTTATCTGACAGTCTGTTTCCTTTGTCACAAAGCCTAGTGATGAAAATTTTACTACTAATATTTTATAATACATAGTAAGGAATAAAAGAGAAACCATTAAAGTAGTTACTCAGGGGTGGTTGATTGTATGCAATGTTCTAAAGAAAACAGTATAAATCAATAGCTTTGATTGCAAATTGCCACTTCTTATGGTTGATTTCAAGATTCACGGAGCAGTCAAGCTTTAAAACTCTTGTTAGTTTTCTATTTTAAAATGTTACAGGAACACTAACTGAAACTTTTATTGTTTTCATGTCCACTTCCTACAAGCTTTAGCTCAGGAAGTGATAAAGCTGGCACAAATACCTATGACCTTTTCAATGACTAATGCCAAGTGATTTCCTGACTAATTATAGACAATGGATTGGGGAAATAAGCCTCGTGACCAGGAAACTCTAATTATTTTTATAGCTTTCTCTTAAAGTTAAGGGGCCTAAAACAATAGATGTAATAAAGTACTTTTCAGTTCATGATTACAATGCCTATAACTAGTGATGGACAAGAAGTTAAATGCCTGAAGTATCCTTTTTAACTCAGTTTCTCTTCTGATATTAATACAACTGGGCTCAATAATTTTTTATCATTCCCTCTTACAGAAAGCTTCCATTTTTTGTTCCAATACAGTAATATGTTTGAATGCTATACAAAATTTACCATACTGTAATCATTTGCAGAAAAAAATACATAAACATCTGTAGGTGTCAGAAAACATTTTTCATAACTGGTTAGAAATTTGCAAGAAAAACATCTTTTGGTTCCTGTAGGTGATTTTTTTTCCCTTCTTTACTTCTGCTTGGAAACATCAAAACTTAATAACATAGTCACAAACATTTTTAAAAAATTAATTTAAGAAAGGTCCCAATTATTTCAATAGAATTTGAAGACAATGGGACCACGGTCTCAGCCCATGTCTCTTAAGCTTCAAAAGATCTTTTAGCTACTTCTATTGTTACCAGAAATAAGGAAAACAGACCTGGGAGAAAGTTACAAAAACATTTCTAAATATTTTTGTATACACGTCACAATTAAATCATAAGAATTTGTTTTAAATATAATTTTGCACTATTTGAGAAATTGTAGTTAGGCTTCTTTTCCTCAGTTTTCCTAAGAAAAGTTTTTGTAACCTAAAATGAGCTTAATTTTGTTGTTTGAAAAGTATGCTGAGTTATTTTTCTCGAATGCATCTGTATAAATGTAAAATGGTGTATCTTTTGGACAGCTGCATTGTCTGCGCAACAGGGGTCAGAAAATAGTTTTTTGAGCAGACAAGGACAGGGGTTTGTTTGTTTATGTAATATTGTGCTTAATCTAACTCTGAGAGTACTGCTGCTGGCTGACAGGTCTCTGTTGATGGTTTTGGAGATCTGATGGAAGAGGAAACGGCACAAATCAACACATATAAACACCCACCCTCCACCCACCCCACCCCCAAACCAAAAAGAAATATTGTGATGCCATCACCAGAGTAGTTTGAATTTTCCAGGTTTTAGACCTTGCATGAGACTTCCTTTATCTAATCTTCCTTTCTTCCTCATTCTTTGCAGATATCACTTCTAAAATCAACACCAATACAAGAAATAGAGAGCGGTCTACAGCTAAGACTGGGATCCCAAGCCAAGTTAAAGAATTAAAAATACCATTTTATTCACAGACAACTTGACCCTTAGATCAAGATGTGATTTTTCTCTCTTTTCCCTTCAGTAAAGAGTTATCTATCTATGCAGACATTTGTATTGTTAATTTTGGAACTTACTCTACACATGGGATTTCTGTACACTTTAATAAATTCTATTTTCCCAGAGAACACATTTTTATGTATTATATATATGCAGACAATATTATTTTTCTTGAAACAATAATGTGTATGGTTGCATGATGACAAATAGCCTTGTAAGGAACCAAATTTATGTCATTAAGTTTGAACAATTTTCTCACGCACTAAATTTACTGCCCTTCTTTAAATCTGTGTTTAATATTAATATTTATTATTTGCTTAGAGCATTGTGTGCTTGAGAATGTATAAAAAGAGTACGGGCCATGTCCTGGAAAGTTTTCAGTCTTAAATAAATATTGAATAAAACTGAATGCTCAAGGGAGGACAAACTGTTTCAAAAGTTATGGTTCCGGTTGTTGATACCACAGAGAAATGAAGAAGATATTTGAAACAGCAGTGTGCATCTAGAATTTCACCATGGATAACATATTTAATTAACACTCAGCAAAAGAAAGAGCAAAGGATGGCTCAAGAAAATTGCAAAGCAAGCTTTAAGGACTAGGATAAAATACTTGGTACAGAAGAAAGGACCACATAGACAAGTAAGGCTATACAGCAGCAGAACAGAACAGCTCACCTCACTTTCCCCATAACGGATGAGAATATTAAAGAAAAATTAATAAAAGGTTACAGAAAGGAATTTCCTGCCTCTCTAGTAATGAGAAATATAGTACTGAGTACCATAGGCAGTAGAATTGTTAAAGTCTGGTATCTTGCACTTCAATTGTATTGGTCCTGACAGACGACAAGCTCCACTCAAGTGTATTCTATATACTTAGAACACTCCAGGTCATGTTTCCCAGGTCAAGATCTGAACTATTTTATTAAGATTGAGTTAAACGCAAAACAAATCAAGGCAGTCTGTCTTTACCATGTTTTTCCTTTTTATTTTCACAATTTCTGCGAAATAAATATTTGAAGAACCTCTACCTCTGTCAAAGTAGTCCATTTGGCCAATAGATTTAAACATTGTTAAATAGTGGTGGGAGTTGACAGATAGAAAGAGAGGAGAAGCCAAACTATGATCTCATTTCCTTCAGAGACCAGACCAGAAAAGACAAAAGCTTTTATAAACACTATCTCAGTTTGCCTGAACCTAAAGAAAAGTTCAGATCAAAATCTAGGCAAAGCTCTCGGCTGGATGTTATTTATTTTTAATTACTCCCCTCATTTTTAACATTGTTTTGAAACACAAATTACTATAAGAAAACCTGTGCCATAATTCCCATGATTAAGCTTCCCAGAGGTTAAAGTTTCCACAGTCTTGAGCAAAACGTTTAAAAGTTCAGCACTGCTGTCAGCACTATACATCAATTAAAGTTGCAAGCAATGTCAGTTGCACTTGTTTATTTCATATATTATATTTATCTTTTCCTGGATTTCAAGTGCCTTCTGATCAGCTTTCTTATCCTATGAAAACATCTGTACAGAATTGTTTCAAATGAACAGAAACTTACTGCAATATCTGTTCAGCTGTCAGAAAATCAAGGTCATACAAGGTGCAAAAATGCTTATCTATATGAGAACAGGCTGAAATCACCCCTTATGTAACCCCACTGACTCCAATCACAATTTTGTTTTCAGTCTGAAAAGACTTGGAACTCGTAACGGATTTTTCAAAGTCATATTTCCAGGATTCTTGGACATTATGCAGACAGGAATGTACAATTTAGAAGAGACCACCAAAGAGCTGAGATTTCCTAGCTTGGTGGTTTATGCATTTTTATGCAAGGTTTGTTTCTTCATTATAGTGGTCAAAAGACTGGATCCAGTCATATCTTTCAGCTCTTCTGTAAAATGTATAATCAGTTCTGGGACCACAGATCAGAACCAGCCTCAATGCTTCACTCCCTCCTCTTCCAAAGGTATACAAATTAAATTCAGTCTAGATCTGAGTTCTCCTCAGATCTACAAGATATACCATATAATGTACAAATATTGCAATATTTGATGGCTTCTACCTTCCTTACAGCATTCAGCATTAGGTGCTGAAATCACACTTACAGGTAGATTTTAGCATCTAAACTGATTGAGTGCATTCTAAAATCATACTTGAAGTAGATAATTCTGTTTTCTCTCCAGTTTGTGAACATAAACACAATTATAAACCAATAAGGATCAGTATACATACTGTTAGGCAATGGATAAATCCAAACTGTGGGGTGCATACATCCCGAAATACTCTTGCAATTCTAATTCCTCAGCTAGCCACAGTGAAGTACTTCTCCCTTGAGATTACATTGAGGAATTCCTTCAAGAGCAATATAGTTGCACAGGACAGCACGTAACCAATTTAATACATACTCAGAATCTAGACAGAGTACACACCTGAAAACTGGAGCTGATGTTTATCATACATCATACGAAAACCTCAGTTTAGATTCAGTTGTCTTACTAAAAAAATCCCAGAAATTTTCTTTATAATTAGTGGCAGCAAATTAGAAATTAAAAATGTTCAGTATGAAGAACCAAGATCAGAAAAGGAAAAGGCATGCAAATCTATGTAGATTAATTCAAATTGTATTAGGTTAGCCAATACTTTCACTTCAAACACCTCCAAAGTAGAATCATAGAATCATAGAATCATAGAATCACAGAATCATAGAATCATAGAATGTTTTGGGTTGGAAGGAAAATTAAGGATCATGTAGTTCCACCCACCCTCCCATGGGTAGGGACATATGCTGCGTAGAGTGTATACTTCAATGCTACCAATATGGACATCAGAAGTTTGGTATGGGACATCCCTCTGTAATAAAAAGGAACTCTTTTCACAACAGCTATTTGAATTAACCTAATTGCATTGTGTTTTTGCATCTAGACCCATTTCAGCATGCATAAGTGCATATGAAAAACCTGGACAGACAAGCTTACCAAAAAAGTCTACCCCAAATGGAGGAATATTTGAAAATTAAGAAAGCTTTTCACATAATGTGATTGAACTTAAATTGTGAATTTAAGTCACACAAATGATGACCTCAATCATTTTTTTTTTCTTACATTTTGACTGGCAATTTACTTCTATCTTAAGTAATCTTGATTATCCCATCTATAAAAGAGGAATGTAAAGGTCCATGCATGACTAGAAAGTGATGGAATTGTGCCTGTCAGAAAAGTACTTCAAAAAAGTTCCAAATCAAAACAGTGACAAAATCTGAACCTAAAATAAAAATTTCCATTAATAATAGCATGAAATTTTAACTCTGTTTAGATACTCCAACTGACTTGCATGGCCTTAAGCCATCAAAAAATAAAAAACATCTTTCATACCCAAAAGATAACCCAACTTTTTTTCAGCTTTTCTGAAGTGTGGGAGTTTAGAATCCCTCATACAGGGATTAAAAGAAATTGTTGAGAAACAATTTGGAAGAGGCTCTTTCTGCCCTGGGAGTTTTTGCAGTTCTCTTCACCCTTGTAAATTCGGACTCCTATTATCCAATTTCTCACACAAAATGTTTGTTCTCAGATATGCAATCCATCTTTTTATACAACTTCCCTGTCACGTAAGCAGCTTTTCAATTGTGGACCTAATCCAGTGTCCCCCAGACTATTGCAGTTGAATTTATAACTACTCAATTATTTGTCAGCTTCCATAATTTGCTACTTTATGTAGATGATTACATCTTATGCGGTTTTCAATCTCACTCAACAGTACTGATGCGAGGACGTAACTCTCTGCAAGCTGCATGTATCATTCCAGATTTTACTCACTCATCCTTTTTAAAAGTCATCAAAGCCATCAGCAAAATTAAAAAGAGATTCTATTACAGATACAACAAACTGTCTAAAATCTCTTTTAATTCCCTTTTCAGTTACGCAGAGCCTTACATTCATCTAACTCATTTTCAAGCCCTTCATTTTTTCCATGTTTTTCTTTTCCAGATTAAAGTATCTGGTATTTTAATAAATAAGTACTACTAAGGTAGTTATAGACCACGATAGTCACATCCCAGTCTACTGCTAGATAAGATAAAGTACTTCAAGTATCTTTATCTCACTCTTGCAAAATTTTTACAGCTCTCAGAGAAAGTTGTGGTTGCTTTCTACATTTTGGACAATATTTAAATTCAGTCCCAAGTGTGCTAAAATATCTATGACAGCCATGAAATTCAGAATTATGATGAAACTCCAAAACTAAACTCCAATCACTCAGCTCAGGGGTACATTACAAAAGATTCTCCTTGTTCTACCCATAATCCTTATGGAAACTTGAAACAATGCAACAACTTGAGAAAATGTGTATTCTTATCCTGTAATTTGCATTTACTTGCCTACGTAAGTGCAATGTAAAACTACATACCTTAGCTGCCTCTTCTAGACAATTTTCTCACCACAGCTTATTCATTTCATCCATTTTTCCTCCCTATAACAGATTCACATATTTCATCTCATTTAAAGCCTTCTGCTCTTCCAAAGGGAGAAACATCCCTAAATCCAGCACATATAAAATTCTAATCTCATGGTTTGAATTCATAGAGAAACTGAGGACTCATTAGAGTTGCCAGAAATAGATATATTGAGAAAAGGGATAAAAGGAGAAGCAATAAAAAATATCTGTTGTTCTTGGTTAAGTTTTTATACATTAAACATTCATAATAATTCAATACATTAAACTATGTGACTATAATCCGTTTCTTCGATTACTACAATTTGCATGAGAATTTAGAGAACCAGTAATCCAGTTTGAAAAGTGCACAAGATATAAAAGCTGCAAAAACTTTAGCTTGCCTGAATGGTTTTGTGAGAACTACTATTTTACTATAAAAATCTCAGTTCTCTATGACTTTAAAAATACAGAATAGTAGTACAAAGAAAGAGGAAAGCAACTATCAGAAACAAGCAGTAGTATCTGCCATGCTACAAACTATTCCCTTGTTTCGGGTGAGTTCCCTCATTTAATGATGTTCAAAACCTGACTTTTTCCCAAACCAGGTAGCTTTACTATCTGCTCTGTCCTTACTGCATAGAGAGCAAGAAATAGATACTTACTCTTTGCATGTAAGCAAACTTTCTCCTCATCATGACTGTCTGCCTATTCACACTGGAAATAATAAAAATTAGCAAGGAAACAAATAATTCCTAAACACTTTTGTGTACAATGCCATTAAACAGGCATGCTTCCGTTTCTCCTGAAAGACAGAGTAATCCAAGACGAAAACTGTTCTGTTAAGCCATGTCTTAAATTAGTTAGAGAAACATATGGTGTGCCCTCCATAGAGGACATGGAAAGTCTTTAAATGAAATATAGCTTATGTGTTATCAATAATAACTTACAATTGGATTATTACATAGTAGGTTTATAAGTTTGGGGTTTTTTTAATAATTTGGAGTAATGCTTTTTCTTACATAAAACTCAAAGTAATGTAACATCGGTGTTGGGGGAGGACAGATTTTTCTGAAGCAGTGTTGATGGCAGATAAAGTATATAGGTAATCCTGAAAAGTATTCACACTTCATATATCTTTTTGCATGAGCATGTTTACTTGTATTTGCATAAGATGCTTGCAGTGGATTTCTCTAGAAAAACTAAATCAATATAGGGAGAATATGGCCAGGTGCTTGAGCAGAGATGTTCATTCATGCTTCATTTCTTGAAAAAAAACCCCAATGCTGTATTTCCAGTTTACAATTAAATATCAGAGGTGATTTACTTGTAACTTGCTCCACCCAGACTTTGAGTTGCACGGAACAGCAAGCATCATTTTCTGATCAACTTCCAATTAGCCAAAGTGAGAATGTAACTCCTGCTGATTGATGTAGAAAGTATCTAGGGACTGGAACACATACCTCAGAGTCAACGATGCTTGCTTCGACTGCTGACTTTGTCAATGCCTCTCTATGCAATGCGATTTAAAAAAAATCCTCTTCGGTGCATCTATCAGATAAGAATCTGGCAGAATATACCTATTCCAAAATAGGGTTGTAAAGCTTAATATTAGTATATAAATTACTTGAGATTTTTATTGTGGTAGTGATGCTAAATTTTTTCCGATTCTAAATTGAGATAGAAGCTACATCCATAGCCAGATCATTCCTTCAGCAGTGTTTAAAAAGCAGCATGTCAAAAACATTTGAGAAATTGGAGAGAGAAAGAGAAAGAAAAAAAAAAAAGCTTTATATTTCACTTGGAAGTACTCTACTGACCTCTTCGTGACTTTCCTTTAGGGAGACAGAGCTTGACTTGCCCTTTCTAGTAAGAAGGAAAGTCTCAGGTGTAACTAGCAGTCAAATATTCTGAGCTAAACAAACATCTTTATGAGAAAAGGAGTTAATATCTGCTTACATGGATGCTTGCATGCTCTTGTTTAATGCTTCATTACTATCTTAGTTTCTCAGTGCTTGTGTATTTTCTCCAGTAATCTGTGTCAGAATAAGCAAAAAAATTATCCATTAGCGAAAATAAAATGGAAATGTATATTCTGCAACCAAAATTGTATGGTATATAAGCATATAATTATGCATACAGACACATCTATACTTGCATTTTCACTATTTGCATTTGTTCGCCATTTTTACTGAACTTAAATTTGTGTGTAGTTACTGTAGGACCTTGAGATAACTTAGTTTGATGAGATACCTCATACACTGAAATTGCCAATTGGATTAAATACTTCACAGTCCTGTAATGCAATAAGACTTCCCTTAAATCTCTTCAGCATTCCACCTTGGGGCTTAATCCACTTGAATTGCATACAGAGCACTAATTGACATTGTCGGGATTCATGACCCAGTCAAATGTTTTATAATAATTACAGCAAACACTATGAACTTATTGCATAAGTGTAATCTGTGTCAGTGTTATGAAGACTGTCTGTTGGATTTTAGAATCTTCTAGGATCATAGTAACAGATACTTTTCTTCAGTAACTGATATTTTTCACTTACAGCTGACCATCCTGTGGGTGTGTGGAAACACTTTGTCTCTGCTTAATTTTATTTTTAAAGTACTATCATTAATGACATTTCTACATTAATTTAACATCTGAAAGTTGTGTCTAGCTACTGCTACTATGTGGATAATTTCTGAACATAGCTGTCTTAATGTACACCCATAGTATTCAAACGAGGATTACTCAGCAGTGGGCATTGAACAAGATTTTCTTTCACAGGGTAATTTCTTAAAAAGTAACTTTAAATAATATGGTCTTAAATAGAGTAAGTTTAAATTTGGAAAAAGGCAGTTTGATAAATGAATTCATTCAACCCGTTTGGTGTAGAATGAGTAAAGACACTTCCTTTCACTACCTTAAACAGCTTATCAAGACATTTTCTCTAGGTATAGGAACAGACATCCAACCACAGCTGCTAATTCCTGACCATCAGGAACTAACCAAGTGGAAAGGACAGTAAGGTGAATTCATGTTTATTTTGAAAATCCACCAAGCTACATTTCACAACAGAATTCTCCTGATATGTTGTATTAGTATTATGACTTTAGTTATGAAATAAGAAAAATGTTTCAGAACTACTCAAAAATGAGACTGTTGAAAGTTTTGTACTGATCTACTTCGTTAGATATTTCATCAATAATTCAAAATTATTCAAAACATTACTCAGCTAAGTGATCTGAGACAAAATAAAGTACTTATGGAGAACTTCAACATTTTAATAGAAAATTTTGCTGCATGCCAGGGGGTGATAGCATTAGTCTTGTAAAAATATTCTCATTTACAATTGTCTCTTCTGTCTATAATCAAAATGTTAAGCATAAGCACTATATAGGACTTAGGAAATCCTGTTGTCGGTTATTACAGTCTTGGTGATTATACTACTAATAATGATATGTAGACTTGTATGGAAAAATTGACTTATTTTCATTGAAGTTCCGCATTGAACTAATGCAGTTCTGCAGTACTGTGTGTTGCTGTTCTGAGAAGATATGCCTGATCTACCTTATAATGTGCTTAGACAAAAGTTATAACATAATAAATGCATAGTTTCTCAGCTTACCATTTCAAATTGCTGGTAAAAATAAGTGCTGCTTCTGGCCTTGAGCTAGTAGAGTGCTGGCAGCCACTCTCTGCCCACTCGATGTTGCTATTGTGGAACATGTGCAGCGGAAACAGCAGTTAGATGCTGAACCAAATCTGAAGTAATCTGAAGGACACATTTGAGTAGTTTGTTTCCTGCTTTTTAATGCAGTGTTTAACTCTTCATTAGCAGGATTTTAATGAAATCTGAAGGGACCGGGGCATAACTAGCCCATAAATATTACTAGAAAAGACTCATGCCAATGCAGTGGACCGCAGCAAGGTCTTACCAGAACTTTTTAGCAGGAAAACCCTAGGAGATAAACTTGCATAATGGTCCATGTAAAATGGCACAATGATCCATGTATGTGGAGAAAAAATGTCTAGCATGCTGAAGAAGAGTTTTCACACTCAGCTATTTCACCCATAAGCATAATTACAGACTGTAAAGTAATTTCCACTCCATAGAAAAGCTACAGTCAGTTGCAGTGTCTTCTCATCATAGCATACTACATTAGAATTTTTTTCTGGGTACTGGTAACTTCATGACGATCACATACAGACGCGTACTAGAGATTATTACTGCAGCAGTTTATCTAATAACTCTAGCAGTTAGATAACCTAAAAAAACCAAAAAAATAAACAAAAACTTTTACTATAACTGGATAGACTACGGAGTAGGTTACTAGCAGAAGAATGGCAACTATACTCTCTCTTCTCACTGTCCATCTCCTTTGGCCTACTCTTCTCCCTTCAACACACATCGCTCCTGGTCTGATATTTCTTGTTAGTAACATTTTTTCAGAAGAATGAGCATTATTTGATAAATGTGTGAATTTGCCCTAACATGCACACATTTATGATAAAGAGTGTTCCTTTTAGTTAGGATAATTAAAACTCAGGCAAGGCTACTGGATGGGAGGTGGTGCACAGTCTTGTGGAAGTCTACAAACGAGGTGAGAGGGATTGATCTAGGAGCACACAACCAGAATGATTTAGGCACTAAGCTGAGTTGATATGGGTAGGAATGAAGGACTTAAAGTGGCTTCATAAGGGTATGAAATTTGTCATAGGAGAGAAGACAAATTTAGACCCTTCCCGTCAGTGGCACTATGTGGCATGCCGGCCTATCTTAATGCTTGCAGATGGCTTTACAAGTAACAGTTTTTCAGTCATGTATCTTCACAACCTCTTCACTCTCTGATAATTCAAATCTCTTTCCCTTCAAACCAGGCCTGTTTCTGCCCCTACCACCTCAATTATTCAGCTGTCCTGCAGTATGATAAGCAAGTATTTCTCTCTTTTCCTTCACTACCTCAAATTGCCCTTTCCTAAGGAAAAGCTTTACCACTTGACAGAAAAAAGTTACAGGACTGCTAAAGTCCATCTTACAAGGACAAGCTTAAGAAAATTCATCTCCTTAGCAGCATTAAGGAGGCAAACAACTTGAGTGTACTTGATTGCCTAACTCAGTGAGACCCTAAAAGAATAGGGCAGGGTAAGGCTGTTGATGGTGTTACTGCTTTCTTCCTTCTTTTTAGATGAGCACAAACAGAAATATTCGGAAAGCCATAAAACTTGAGATCTAAGCCTTGTTGAGTAAGTGAGGTCAAATAGATAGCATCCACATAGAAAACTATTTAAGAACTGAGTTCTGAAAGTTATAACTACATTCCATATATTGTATTTACAGTATGATGGACGCTGAACAAGTTTGCAAGACAATATGTGGTTAGATTACATATGTTTGTCCAAGTTTAACAAAAGGAAGAAAGAAGTACAAACAAGATTAGCCATATCTTGCTAGCTCCCACAGATGACAAGCTGACCCCTATGACTCTGAAGTGTTGTTAGCTAAGAAACTTATCTCTACCTTGTTCTTTAACTCCCTAAATTTTATTTTAAATCCAGCTTCACACCTCATCTTTCTGCCACTGACTCATTACTAAGATAACTTTGGTCCGAGGCACTGCACTATTGTCAATGCATCTCTGTCCATCATGCAAGAAGAAACTAAGAACAACGGACACGCCCAGTTCATTGACAGAATTGGTACCGCTTTTGCTTTTCAAAAAAATCTTGGCTTGTTTCTCATCTGAAGCATTCAACTGCTGATCAGCTTCACAGACCACGTTACAGTCGGTAAATACACCTCAGAGCAAGTTAGTTGCATTTCATTGATATTCATTTGGAAACTGTGATTTAATTATAATGACATTAATGAAGACGCAGTCATGTTTTATTTTTCTCTCTACTGCACAACAGTGCAATATATTCCCTATTCCCTCAATAGTACAATTTGTGCATTAGGCTTAATTATAGGTCTTCTTAAAGTCTTTCATTTTCCCTTAGAAAGAAAGTAGCCTTCCTAAAAACAAATACCTCTATTTTTTAAATGTAATTAAAAAATTACATTTTGAACCAGAAATGCTTCCACCTAATAATGTAGAAGTATTTCAAACACTATTTGCAGGTTACTTCAGTACCCTTCAGTTTAAGACTTACAATGCAAAAAGGCCTATTTTGTAGTAGAGTTAAAAGACTGGCCTCCTGTAAATGTAATGTCAGACAAATAGTCAACACACCTAAATAGTTAGTGCATGATTATTTTTATGGTTTCCACTAAACAGAATTCATAATGACAAATATATCAAAGAATTTTACAGATCCCCAGCAACATGAGTTTAGAAATACAGCTTACAAATGAAACTATTGCCCAAACATGCATACACTCTAATCTAAATTAATTGTCAAAATAATATGGCTCATTTGTTCACAGAGAATATGTTTTTCTAAATATTGATCTATGCACCAACCAATATTCCTTCTATACATTGGGTCAATTCATAAAACACCAGTTTATTACAGAAGCAAATATCCTAAGCACTAACAAATCAATAAACTTTATGCAGTAACCAGTAGAATGTGCATATACATGCACAAGACCCCTTTTTTTTTTCTTTTTTTTTTTCATAACATGTGTAACAATCTATTATTGGCAGGATTTATGCTAATTATATTGGGGGTTTTATTGATGCAGTTTGCAGAATATTGATAATACAATAGGGCATCCTTCACATTCAGTGACTGCTTATTCAAATTTAGCCAATGCTATTGTACAGCAGTGGTCAAAATCTCTATTGATTTTCATGAAAATTTAGTTGAGAACCTATGTAAGAGACTTAGATTCACTGTGTTGCTCTAGCTCACTAAACTTTCGTGAGTTATTTTAATTATCTGTTCTCATTTTCTTATTGGTAACTCTTTCATTTCCCAGTCAGTACTAGTTCAGTATTGTAGGTCAGAAGGTGCATAAGCAAATGATATCCTGACATCAGGGTGGCTCAAGTCACAAGTCAGTTTAGTCATCTAATAAAATTAGATCGTACCCTCCCTGTCTAAAAATAAACACTACCAAAACCAAACAAAGCAATCACTGTAACCTGTCATCTCTAATTGTCACTTTATTAGATTAGTTTGGGAAAAGTCAAGAATCAAGCACGTGATGCAAAATGAATTAATGACGTGCAAACAAAAGAATTCTTTTACATGAAGAATGGTAATTACTGGGATATTTTCCTGCTATACCAGTATGATACTGCTTGATTTATAAAGCTATCTATCTGAAGTTTCTCTAAAGTAAATTCATTCATCATGACCTACAAAGAACCTCTGTGACATATATGATACAAAATACAGATTTTTTTCCTTTATACTACTAGCAAGTGTGCATGCATACATACACACACATACACACACACACACTTCTGTAATGAATGTTTAGAGGAAAAATAATCCTATAATGGTTAGTTCTGAGCTTGGAAATTTTCCTGCAGTTCAATTTTGTCTTTTACCCACTTCTGCATGTATTTTTCTGCTACCATCTTTGTTTCATCAGTACTAACTTGAGAGCAGTATTGCTGACTTTTATGTTTCTTTAAGAAGCACTTGTAATTCCTTCTCACAAGATAATAAGCTTATATTTGACAGGTGTATTTGGTACTCCCTGATGGGCCTCAGACTAATAAATATTTCAGGCTTCAGAGGCTACATTCCCTTTGGTCTTTTTAAAGAACTAGTCAACCATAAAACATGACATTAACCTTTATTTTAATTTCCTCCTGATGGTACTGCATGAGGCTTTCAGGAGTTTACTGGATGAGCTGGACTCAATGTAACACTTCTGCAAGGTGATGTGGGAATAGCCATGGCATGACAGATGTGGTCAGTCTCTAGTGACAGGAAGCACAGATGAATGGAATTACTTCTAGTGGAAATTTCATAATACATGCCTACTTAAAAATGATCTTATATTACAACATGTTTAGCTGTTAATAATTCACATGTAGTTTGGGCGACTGTGTCACTGGCCAGATATCCGTGAGGTAGCTCTGAAGAAGCGGGCATAGCACCAATAATGCTATCCAGAAATATTAGTGCACTGCTTGAACATTTTAACTATTTTAGCATAATACTATGCCTACACCATGCTGTGTGGCATAAAACATCTGAAAGGACTGTGATCCTTCATGTTAGTAAAGTCAGCCCTTGCTGTACCCTGACAGATGATAAAGAGCATATTTTTTTTCAGATTTTACAGTGAACAGATGTGAAACAACAGACAAAATAAATGAATTAAGAAAAAAAAAAAACCGTCATGATAGAAGCTGAGACTGTAGTGAGGGAATCTTAAAAGACTGTCATCTGAAATGACTACAGTTCACACTTCTACCCTACTAGCTTTCTTCTACTTTATTTAGACATGTATCTTTTATGTAGCTCTCAACCACTTTAAACCCTGAACCTGACAGCTCCTCAATATAGGCAAAACTCCATAGTTTGTATTAAAATTAAGATTAGTGGGGACAAGAAATGTTATACTGTCTGAATTGAAGCTGAAGTTTAGCACCAGCCATTAAATGTGGGATGTAACATCACGATCATCTAGAGTAATGCTTTGCTGTATTATAGTCCTTTACAGAAAGTGATCGTGCTTGTGATTTAACAATGTCCCATGTCATGTTGCTTTTCAGAAGCTGTGTTAGAAGTCTTGCTATCTACCAAAGTCACACGGTTGTCACAGATGACCGTTAACTAATCTGATACAGCCTTTTAGATTAATTTAATGTGCACTTTGATCTTGTTACCCGCTGTTTCCAAAAGTGTCTTCTGTCAATGAGTAAAGGGGTTTTGACCTTTTATATTGAATTTAACATTAATATATTTTCTTTGAAAATAGATGCAACCTCTGAAAAGACGTTCAGTAGGTGAAAGTAGCAATTGATAAAGGAAAAAGTTCTCTTTCTTTTAAGATGAGACTCTAAGAGTGCTTTTGAATTAAATCTCAACATTGTGATTCATCATTTTTGAAAAAGATAAGTGAGAATGATAAGAATCAGCATGAAAAGATTATTTCACAAAATTTTAGAGGCAATGATGCAGAGAGCTGAAAGTAATTTTATAACCATTATGAGAATGAATAGAAAAAGAAAAAGTTAACTTCAACTATTTCATAATATAAAAAAACTTCCAATGTATAGAAACATGAAATCATAGAATGATTTGTGTTGGAAGGGACCTTAAATGTAGTTTAATCATGTAGTTCCAGCCCCTCTTCAAGCTAAACTTCATTCGCTCTATCATTTTTTTAAAATGACATTGACATTGTAGTTCTTACTTTTAGATAAGCTAACTCATTATTAAGATACGTTAAAGCTGAAATATTTAAACAGATATTATGTAGCATGTAGTTTATTAAGATTTATAATCTGAGATCAACTTTGAGTTAGAAGTTAGCTTAGAAGATGCTGTTGTATTATTCTTTAATTTGGTTTCCCTTGAAATGGAATCTGTACTTCCACAATAAATTGACATTTCACATTTCCTCTTTTCTTGTTGATATTATTATTACTTATAGAAACAGCTGGATGTTGTTTTATTTTTGAATCTCATTCAGTGTTTGTTGACTGAATGTCATTAAATTCTTAGGCTGATGTACCTAATTGGTTCAAAATTGCCCCAAAGACAATATAGTTACAATTACATTCACTATCAAAACTGTGAAATTATAAATAAATAATATCAAGTAATTCTGAGTTATTTAAGTATTTAATCTTATGTTGGTGTATGTGTGTGAGTGAGATCCAGTAGTTACGAAGTCACTTTCGGGTCTAAGCTTTTGGCCCTAACACACCTCCTTCTTTGAGGTTGGATTTATTTTTGCTACTTTAATGAAGTTTGACACAATAGAATGTGTTTATAGCTTTCCAAATTTGCTGAAAACTCTAATAGTTCACTACTTCCTGCATTATTTTGTTTTCTACTAAGTTTCTCTGAGCCAAAACATGATCCTTGGCAAGATACAAAAGATATGAACTTGCTATGGTTCTCAGAATGAGAGGCCAAACTGTATTATAATATATTGTAGAATCAAATGGAGTCCATCTGTTCATTTGGATTGCATCAATTTGACCATGAATGATATTTTATGGATGAAATTTTCAATGCTCTATGTTATATAGTGTGTAGTTTCTTCCTTCAAGTTTAGTTTATAAAGCATGAAGGTAAAGGAGAGGTGAGAAGAGAATGATTGATTCCTGTCTCCTAACATATAAAATGAGAAGCATCAAAGAGCAAGCCCAAAACATAGGAAATAGTACAACTTCACTTACCAATGTGAAATTAAACTAAAAGATTAAAGACTTTTGAAAAAAAAGATTGACAAATCCATAGATGGAAAATATCACAAAGGATTTTTAAATACAATGATATGACTTCTGTTTTGAATAAAGCCTAGATATAGCATTTCTTGTACATACTTTTCTCTAAATATTCCCCAGCTGCCACACAGTACTTGGTTACATGGAACTTTGGTGTGGTCACATATGTTGTGTACAGGACAAGACCAGATATGTGTTTTAAAAGGCATTCTTTCTCCTTACAAATAACAGACTACTATATGAAATCCATATTTATTTTGCTGGCAGTTGACATATGTAAGTTTGAGAAACAATGTTATAACAGTGCTGACAGGAAGCTTTATATTTAGGTATGTTGGTAGCAAACATGATTTTGTATTGATCTTTGTTTAGTTTTGAGGGGAAAATCCACCAATAAAGGAGCCAACAGTGTCTGATTTTCTGTGACACCTGTGAAGTTTTGAGATTGCATTGGTATATGTGTATTGGATATCTATTTGTTTATACATATCAAGATGTATCTGTAGTCAATACTTCTTCATTTTTGAGAATAAATTAAAGACACCTCTCTGGTGCCCTAGAAACCCATACTCTTGTTTTAAAAAAAAAAAAAAAAAAGCCACAGAGGACTTACTGAACTAGTTATTACTATCAGGAAAGATTTTTCTCCTAGAAGTGGTTATGACAGATGGATTAGGATTGTGTAAATGGACTGGAGAAAAGTGAGCACCCATTTACAGCTTCAAAGTAGTTATATTTTACAGAATAAGAAAAACAATCATGGACCACAGAGAGAGGGTGGTGAAACTAAGAACAGTCCGTCATTTCTTCTTTTTCCTGCACGTAAGGGAAGTGAGTTCCTTTTGCTTCATCAGGCATAAATATAACCTGTTGGTGCATTCAGAGCACTTACAGCATCCTGGTATGATCTAACACTTTATTATTTGTGCCTTCTTCTGTTCAACTTGAAGTTTAAGAGGAGGCAAAAGGGACATTGTTCAGCAATGCAAAAGGCGCCATTTCCAAAATATTTCCATCAGGCAGTGAGGAAGAGATAGGTTTGTAATGCCTGGTTTATCTGCATTATCTACACATCCTAACAATGCGCAGGACAGCTGGGGGCAGCAGGAAATGGAGGGGGTTGAGAGTGCACAGCTCACATTGCTTCCTTCAGCACATTCCACTGGGGGAGAACAATGGAAGCTTTTCGGAAGATTTAGTAACTGACCCCAGAAGAAAAATATGAAAACATACGGGAGACATGAGCAGACATCCATCCAGGAAGAAAGGGCAACGATTCCTTTCATGTGTTGTTTTGCTGGACATTAAAGGCTCAGCACACTCTGTCATATGTTCATGGACAGATCTAGTATTTCTTTTACAAGACCAAATATTCAGATAGCTGCTAAATGTTTGATATCCAGCTTAAAGTAAGTTACTGCTTTGACAGGTCCAGTTGTGGTCCGTGTAATGTATTTATTAAGCTAGAATGCATTCTTTAAATTGGTGTTTAAACAAAAGAGTTGGACCTGATCTTCCCGTGGGTTTTAATAGTAGAATTTTCATTAGCTTCAGAGGGGCCTCCTCTGCTAACCATACTGGTAGTTAAGGCAACAGAATCAAGTCCTTGTCTTAGGTATTGAAGTAACAGAGATGAGTGTTTGAAAACAACACTTTTAATACGATTCTTCTTGTAAGAACATACAGTTGGACAATTTGACACATGACATTGTTTGAGTTTTTTTCCCTAATTTTTTTTTCTATAGTGACTATGGACACTTAAGGAATACTTATTTGAAAGCATGTATTTATCTGAACCTGCTCCGATTAAGAGTTTGGCCTGGTAACTTTGTGCTAGCAGAGGCCAACACATGGTAACTAAAAAAAAAAAATGATAGTTTAGGAATAGCCCAACAACACACAGTATCTATAGGTTGACTGGAGTAATATATTGAACTGACACAAATAAGGGATGTAAGACAATTTTGGAGTAGTTTTGACTGTCCAGCAGTGGACAGTGTTTACTAACAGAACACATACATGCACATGTTCACCCCCACACACATACACTTTCTTAGAATACCCTCAAATTCTTCCACAAGGTTTTCTATCCAAGAAAAGCTAGAAGATGAATAAAACATCATGAGGAAAATCATGACACAAAAGGTTCCTACCACAAGTTATTCACTAAACATTTATCAGTTTAGTTTAGTTTCTCAATAAAAATTAGTAAACTCTCTTTAAATATTGTTCATCAGTATTTTTACATTCATCATATTTAAAAATTTTGATGCTTCTTTTGCTATGATTCGTTGACTTGTCAATGACAAGTTTAAGAGCTAATGAGAGAAGGAAGATCATGATTAAACAACAAGAAATTTTCTATTGCTTAGTCATTGCTTGAGCTGAATGTAGACTGTAGGACTGTAGACTGTATGACTGTATGTAGAATGTAGACTCTGAAGTATTTTGGCTTTCATGTAAATGTTTGCTTCACAAAAAAAAAAAAGACAAACCACAAACCCCCACAAAAACCCAACCTGCTAATACCTCTGCTTTGACTTGGAGGACTTGCAGAAGTGTCAAAGAATAGTAGACAGTTTACATATTATTGTGAGTCATCAAATGAAACTAGTAGACAACAAGTCAAAAGAAAATGAAATTAAATGGACCTTTCATGCAAGAGATAGTTAATTTATGGAGTTCTTTCTAGGATATTGTAGATAGTAAAAAGCTATGTAAACTGAAAATAAGACTGGACATGTTAATGGGAGAAAAAAACATTCTGAGCCCTAAGTTGTTGGAAAACTCCAATAGAATATCATGTTTTCATATCCTTTCTTTTTTTCTTACTTCCTACGTATCATTTTTGATGGTTGTTAGAAAAAATGCTGAGCTGTATACATTGCTAATCTGCTGTGGCTATTTTTTACGCTCTTAATCTCTATTTTTTTGTGAATTAGGTAGCATATTTCTCCTGTACATCACTTTTCCACTCTACATGTGTAGCCATCCAAATTTCTCAATATATTAAACTCATAAATAGCAAATAATATTTTCACCTGTATTTTTTCATTATCTTTTCACCTAAATATTATATCACACATTTCTCTAAACACTGCAACTGTAATGCAACATAAGACTCTGCATAAGACATCTTTAGGAATCTCTTTTCTCCCTAAGAGCCTGTAGAAGAAAAAAAATAGTCTATATAGTGAACAACAAAACTGTAATCAAACATAAGCTTTCTTAATCAAATGGGGAGCTAATTTCAGAGACCTAAACTATTTATGTTATCATTTATAATAAGGGAGTCACAGCTTGAATTGTTTTCCTTGAGCTTTGCCATAATACACTGATGTAAATAGAGATATGATTTCTAAAGTTAGACTGGATAGACCGTGCAAGAATATGATCTTGGGAGATATATCTGTCTGTTAAATGGGCCAGATATTTCACAATTCATATGCAAGGGAAAATGGAAACCTGATATATCACTGAACATAGCATTCTGAAAAATGTTTATGAAATTTAAACAAAAAAAATCTATCTTTGATTTACACTTATTCTGTTTCAGACGCTTCCACTCTTCCCTCAAAACTACTATTTTAGAATGACATTTGATTAATTTGATTTTTTTCCCCAATGTAATGATAATGCTTACTTCATTTCAGCACAATTCAATGTAGCTAATTATTTATCTCTCTTTCATTTACACCACTGTCATCCAAACCTAAGAAGACTAGAATCTTAATTTCTTTATGCCTTTTGGTTATTTTTGGCTTATTTATATGTAGTTTACTTAAGTTTCTACTGTAATCTATCTATACATATGAATGGTTCTTACCATTCAGGAAAATATAAAAGCATAGTTTCCTTTGAAAAACTTCTTTATTCCAATTTACAGAACAGCTCATGTGCCCAAAGATATTTGCAATTCTTACTATAAGGTGTCAAACCATGTTGTGCTTGAGGTTCAAACTGGCACATCTGCGGTTAGGCACAATGAACAATAATGCATTCATGTCTGGCTGCTACTGGTTGCCAGACGAAGGAAATTAATTTCATACTCGTCCCACTCTGGATCTCCACACCACTTTCCACTTTCCCATTTGAAAACACTTCCTACTGAGAAATACGTAAATTGCAGTTGATTTAAGAGTAGGATAAAGCAATGTAAATTGTTCAGCTCAGCAGCTCTAGACGTTTTCCTGCTTAGTTTGATACTTTGGTCCTGAGTTTCACTGAATAACTAACGCTAAGCCTCAAAGGAAAACTCCATTGTAATCAATATGTTCCATCAAATGAATTAACTAAATCATGACAAACATTCTTTATTTTAGTATGAAAACACAGACTGCATTTAGTAGCTTTGAAATGGGGTTAC
Source organism: Cuculus canorus (assembly GCF_017976375.1). NCBI lineage: Eukaryota > Metazoa > Chordata > Aves > Cuculiformes > Cuculidae > Cuculus > Cuculus canorus. Next base: position 20,729,710 of record NC_071405.1, read on the forward strand.
AAGTTTCCTTTTAGTAAAGTTAGACTACCTCTGACTTACAATAAAACTCCAAACGAAAATTAAAAAAATTTTTGCTTTTTCAGAAAGAAAAGTTAAATTCCATTTAGATTTGACTGTTCAGGTTTTTAGACTGTAAAAGATCAAGCAAATTCAGATACCATTTGCATTGCTTTCAAATATTTGTCTCCTCTTCAGAGCAGTAATTTTCTTTCACCAACATAGCAATCCCTTTATTTGGCTTTTATGTCAAAGAAGTCGTGGCATAAAGCTTACAGACCCTCATTCAATTTGATTTGATTCTCATAATTCAGATGTTTTTACTCTCTCTTTCTTGCTCTCTCTCCCTTTTTCCATAATCCACTTACATCCAGCCACTCAGATCCCTATAGTACATTGCTGACAAGCAATATTACAAAGGCAGATGTGCAGCGTAGGGCATTTATTTTCCTTTTGAAATAGATAAACCTTGTCACATTACCTGCAAATTACAAGAGACTAGTCCTTCTACATTCGCAAAGCTGCTAATTTTTTTTTATTCCCATAAAACTCGCACATGAAAATTATAATAGTTGGTAAGTAACCTATTAGTTTTTAAGGTAGAAAATATTTTTGTTTCTGTGAAAATAAAATCTTAACCTTTCCAGAATACCTCAAATCAGCATGTCTGGAGATGTGCAGAAAGCTCAGGAAGGCAGAACAGCACTTTTCACACAAGATTACCTATAAAGAAACTGATTATTTATGCACTGTATAAATTGTCTAAATAACTACTTATTTTCTTACTGTTTTCCCATAAGATCATGCTTAATTCATCTTCAATATGAATGGCTGGGCTTTGTGATATGGAGATCATGTCTTGATTCAAAGCAGGTGATATATTTTTAGTCAGAATCAGTAATTCAAAATACTATAGTTATATATTTTCAAGCCTAAGATTAGAGTTCTGTAAGACAGAAAAAAGCATTTTCCTGTATTGTAGCACTCTCGTCTATGAAAAAGTAATGTTGTTAAGCTAAATATTTCAAATTAAAATCTAGATCTTGCTTTCAAATATCCTACTGTGCAATTTGGATTTTGAACACTGGATTTCCTCATGATACAGTGTAGAAGAAAGTGCAACAGAAAGAAGTCTGTGCCTGTCCTATATTTAACAAACTTGTGTGTGCATATTTATAATATAGACTGTCGTTTTGTTGAATTTCCTTTAATTCGTTTGCTCTAATTGGTGAGAAATGAGAATCGTGTTTCAGTTTCAATGATGTTTTTATGTGCTTTCCCTTTTGCAAGAGCATTAGGGGATTTTAAGAATTGATATGGAATGAGAAATTCCCATTGCTTCTGCAAAGCCACAATACTTGTTTCAGTTTTTTTCTTCTAATTCTTTTTTGTTGTTATAGTCTATAATACATTTTTTCTAAAGGAAGAAGTCTCTCTAAACAATGACTAACATGTCCAATCACCCAAAAATGATGAATTCTAAATAAATTCAAGACTAAGCTGAAATATAGTCACACTCTTTGTATATCAGCATATGTATTGTTAATATTCTGTGTAAGAATAGAAAACAAAATTTCAAAAGGCACATTTGTGTTCTACATTTTTTTTGCTGCTGCTTAATTCAGCATGAGCAGTGATTTCCAAACATTTGGAAAACTGAGGCCTATCACATTTGAATTATTCACTTTGTTCTTTTCTATCTTGATATAAATATGTACTATACACACAGAGTAGATATATACGTTTAGAACAGACGTGCATTTTTGAACTAATATTGTTAATACAAACAGTGCACAACAACAATTGATATGACTTAAAAGACTCATCAGGTCTGACATTTAAGAGATTCAATCTAACCATAAGCTAACAGCTTTGACTATATTGTTGCTAAAATATTTTTTTTTCAATACATAATGTGATAAGTACCTGTAATACACACAAAAAATGGGTCATTTAAATATAATTTGGTTTGAATTATTACCATTGATTGGCTTTTGCTCCTGAATGACTGGATGCCATTAGAGACGGGGGAAAGAAAGAAAATCAAACTCAAAGCATTATAAACTTTTAATAAAATCCATATTGTCTTCTTTGAACAAATTGGTTATACTTCAAATTGATTATACTTGTGGATATGTGGTAGATCATTGGAGGCTCAGCATGTTCTTTCCCCCATGTTTTATTTCTTAAGAGACATCTTTGTTTTAAATACTTTATTTGCCTATGATACAAAATCTATGAGGTGTAACACAGACAGATTACCTTTGAGAAAACACTAACTTTTCGCAAATCCATCATAATAAATTTCTTAACTTGTCCTATGTTACCTCACCTTTTAAATTTAACAAATAATAGCAACCATAATCATACTTATCCAGAAAAGCCCAAGGATAAGTAAGTAAAACATGTTAGAGAAAGAGTATTTGCTCTTCTTTTTGAGAGCTTTACTGCCCTTAAAATTATTTCATACTATCAACCTTGGCTCATAAGTATAACCTCAGAGATTTTAAAATGATTTGGAAGTGTCCCTTACAGAGTTAACTCTTTTGCAAAGATTTAGTCAAGCAGTTCTAGCATTTACTAAGAGAACAATGTAGAAATATGAAAAGACATTCCTGTTGTATCATGCATGAAATAGTGTGAACTAGAATTCACTATGAAATATATAGTTAATCCAGACAGTGCTTTTTATTTTTTTCTTAATATATCAAGCAACTTAGATCTAAAAAAATATTCTGCTCTTCACCTTATTTATTATTTACACACAAAATGTTTGGAAGCTAGTGAGGTGTTGCTGGTAAGATGTTACTGATTTTAACACATGACATGGCTGTTAATAATTACATGAAGTGCACACAAAGATGTGAAATGTATTAGAAAGTCAGAAAAAAACACCTCTGGGTTTTTTTCGTGTTTTTTTCTTTGGGTGTTTTGGTTTTTTTACTGTCCATCTTTTTTCTACCAAGAATTAGTTAAATAAACCATGGAGAAGACATATATATGTTGAAATGCCTTCTGTATGACATTCCCTACAAAAAAAAAAAAGGAAAAAACAGAAAAAAACCACCCAAAACTAAAACAACCAACCAACCAACAAAATACTTTTGGTGATTCTTTTGATCAGAGGTGACTTTGCACATAGTGCTTTTCTCAAGACAGAATACTGTTGTCAAAGTATGAAAATTTAGCAGGTTATCTCTCTTGTTAAACCTAGAGGAGTCAAGAAACATGAAGTTTCTTCACTTTCTCCCAGTCATGTTGAGGAGTTCACTGCTGAAAGAGGAACAAATATGTGTAAACAAGCACACTGGCTTCTGTGTAGAGGAGATCTAAAATCCTTTGAGATGACCTGCATATATCTTCAGCCTAATGAAGATGTCATCCTTGTAAAAAACTTGTGTCTGCACACTTTTCAGCCTTCATCCTATTGCAAAAAAAAAAAAAAATTAAAAAAAAAAAAAAAAGGAAAAAGAAATCAAAGGTGAAAATTCAACAGTTAATACTCCCCCAGGCCACACAGCACTCTTGGCAACATGGCCTTCACGTTGAAACAAGTTTGGAAGATCCACAGTTTTTTAACCACTCAGTGTGTTGTGTCATAGGAGAGCCTTTGACTCAACTCTCATCTCATTGCCCACTGTTTCAGAGGTGATAATGTCAACTTAGTAATAAAACTAGAGCAAACAATAGATAGTTCACACTTTAAAAAATGTTCCCTTTTCATTGACTTCTACAGTGAGAGCACTTGCATTGTTCAAATCACACAACAGAGTTCAGATGCTGAAAAGTTGCTATTACCTGAGCTCTAAACCACTTTAGCACAAAAATATTTTGAGCCATATTCCTAGTATAGGTAATAACTTGGTTCTTCCTGGTGACATATCCTCAGTTCAGGCAAATTATTATTTCTTGCTTGACTTCTGTCAAGTTTAGGAGGTGGATTTTATGCAAATTGAGAATCTAGTCATTTACAGTAAATGTGCTTTTAATATGATGTGGAAAATTATTCCTTATAAACTTCAATTCCTTGTAAACATACTAGTTTCTGATGCATTTAAATGTTATCAATTCCATGGTCTAGTATCATGTACACATGAATTCCATTAATTCCATGGGTTCATTCATTCTTTGAAAATCACTTCTGTTTTGGAATATTTGTTGGGTTGGTTTTTTTTGATTTTTTTTTTTTTTTTAATTGTGCTTCATTTTACTTCCATATGCACCTGCATATGTTTATATAACTGATTGATAATACACTAACAATCCAAGTTTTCCAATCTTTCCCTAATCTTTATTATTCCTTCTTTTCAGTCTTCCTCTAAGACTCAGTGTTGTGTGCTGAGCAGAATTTTTATCGAACTATAGCACTGAACCTGACTTTTTTTTTTCTTGCATTGTCACAATGGTGAGAGATGTTCATCTTTTTAATCAATACCTGGAAAGCAATAATAAAATTACCTAAAAGCATGATGAATGTTTGTTTTGTGTGACAGGCCATAGTTCTTTTTACTATCAGCTTTGACAAACATGTTCAGGCTGGTTGTAGAAGTACTAGAAGTACTAGAAGTAATGAGATATCAGAATTAGAGGGACTTCAAGATTGGGTTTTTGATAATGATACACAATAAACATTTTTCATCTTGAAGACATTTTAGTAGTTTCCCTTTTAACGTTAAGTTCCAAGCCTGAACAAAAAAAAATAAAAATCTGAAATCTAGACACCTCCAACAGCCTAAAATGTACACAACTTCTGCCATAAAATTATGCAAGGTCTGATCTTTTTTTGAGACTGTCAAATAATTGAAGTCTCTGCAGTAATTGATCATAAATCCTTTATCCTTATAACTTTCTGTCATCTTAAAAATTATATTTATCTAAGGTTTATTCAAAGTATGGCAAAAAGATGTTCCACATTTCCCATTCTTCAAAACCTACAAAGCTGTTTAAAGTAATACCATCAGTAGAGACTTTAATAAGGAATAGGCCTGAGAGAGTAAGGTAAAATTATAAAAATCTAGTTGGGGATTCAGGACTCTCTGTCCAGCTGTGCTAATAATTCACTGTAAGAGTTATTTTAGTGGTTTTTTTTTTGCTACCCTCTGCCTTAATACATTTTAGGTAATAAATTTTAGGAATTAAGCATCTAGTCTGAGTGAGTCTGTAGCCTTTCTTTGTAGTCAGTACAGATACCAGAAAGCACCCTACATACCAGGGAAAATCATGAAGATGTTTTTAATACATAAATTTATATGTACATACAGTATAAAGTCCTCACTGTAGTTGTCTGATTTTCTCCCTTAAATACAGAATGAGTTTATGTTGATTAGCCACCCAAAAGTTGTGTGCCTAACCGACACTAATTCTGACCATAATTACATAATGCTCTGTATCCATCCATCTAAACGGAGGCAAAATTAAGCATATGTATTCTTAGTATTCACTTCCGAAGTATTTGGAAGTGTCAATATAAAGGCATACTATGAATTCCAAAGACTTGAGCCTTTCTTTGTAAAAGAGAGTATTGGATTTGCATGGCAAGGTTTTCATAGCAGGGGGGCAACAGGAGTGGCTTCTGTGAGAAGCTGCTAGAAGCTTCCACCATGTCTGATAGAGCCAATGTGAAATGGCTTCAAGATGAACCTGCTGCTGGCCAAGGCCATGCCCATCAGCAACTGTGGTGGCACCTGTCAGCATATTTAAGATGAGAAAAAGTTGCTGTGTGACAGAAATTGCAGCTGGAAAGAGGACCGAGAACATGTGAGAGAAAAAACTTCTCAGACACGGAAGTCAGTGAAGAAGGAGAGGGAGGAAGCATTCCAGGTGCTGGAACAAAGATTACTTTCCATGTTCCACGGTCTGCAGCTGGTGTTGAAGACCGTGGTGAGGTTGGCTGTCCCTCTGCAGCCCATGGAGATTAACGATGGAACAGATGTTCACCTGCAGCCCATGAAGGACCCCACATCAGAGCAGGTGGATACCCAAAGGAGGCTGTCACTCCACGGGAAGTCTACCCTGAAGCAGGGTCCTGGTAGGACCCATGGCCCATGGAGAGAGGAGCCTATGCTGGCACAGGTTTGCTGGCAGCACTTGTGACCTCGTGGGGGACCCACACTAAAGCAGCCTGTTCCTGAAGTACTATACCTTGTGGAAGGAACCCATGATGGAGAAGTTTGTGAAGAACTGCAGGGAAGGACTCAGGCTGGAGCTAGTCATTGAGGACTGACTCCCATGGGAGGAAACCCATGCTGGAGCAGGCGAAGAAGGTGAGGAGTCCTCTTCCCAAGGAGGAAGGAGCAGCAAAGACAATGTGGGAGGAACAGACCACAACCCCCATTTCCCATTCCCCCGTGCTGCTAGCAGGGAGGAGATAGAGAAAACAGGGTGTTCTGCCAGGGTAAACCCACCACAAGGAGGAACTGAGGCACTCATCTATTTCAGAATCTACCCTGTAATATAGCCTGCATTTTATATTTCTATACTTCAGAATCTAACTACCAAAACTTCTAATACGCAGGGACAGGGACACCTATAGATGATGATAAGGTTACTGCTCTAACTTTATTGCTGTACCCAGATGCTGTTTGGAAACCCTCTGTCTTTGTCATTACTTAATTTCATCCCCTGCTGAAATGTGCTGTTGTAAGTTTTCAGTGCTACTGTTCTCTTGATCTGAACATAACAGAATATTTTATGCAGATAACTGTGGTTTAAAGTGGCAAGCGGTATCCTGTTTGCTGTAACTGCTGGGCTTAGGTCCACATCAGTAACCAAAATCAATACTCATGCTTATCTATTTCTCTTTCCAAAGACCTTTTTATTTATTGGTGATAAAATTCAGGCAGCAGCTTTAAAAGGCTCTGAAACTCAAACTTAATTAAAGCATCTGTTTATCACGAAACATAACAAGTCATAAATTATATAGATGTTTCAGTTTATTTTGCCCTACAAACATGTCACGTTGATCGATATGGATTTGGCTTCTCTTGTGTACAGGAACAGTCTTGAAAGTGACAGCTCACATTTTTTTCACTTCAACAGCAGGAAAAGTTGATGAATAATTGTCAGATATGACTGACTGGGGAGAGATTTTCAAAGGCACAGGTGCCCGGTCCCTATTAGCTGTCAGTGGAATATAGGTGCCTGGCTCCTGTTTGTGTCTTTGAAAGTCTCCTTCCTATATATATCAAAAGTCTTAGGCAGAGTTAATTAGCTGAATAATAAATGAGCTTCCATATATTTAAAAAGGGCTGAAATTTATGTAAAATATAAACAAACTGCATAGTGATTTTATCAGTTAGAAATTCACAGAATCAAAGAATTACGAGGTTGGAAAAGACCTCTAGGATCATTGACTCCAACCATTCTTATCAATGACTAAACCATACCCCTGAGCATCTCATCCACCCATCTTTTTAACACCTCCAGGGAAGGTGACTCAGCCACCTCCCTGGGCACTCTGTTCCAGTGCCCAATAACCCTTTCTATGAAAAATTTTTTCCTGATGTCCAGCCTGAACCTCCCCTGGTGGAGCTTGAGGCCATTCCCCTTTGTCCTGTCCCCTGACACTTGGGAGAAGAGGCCAGCTCCCTCCTCTCTTACAGCCTCCTTTCACGTAGTTGTGGAGAGCAATGAGGTCTCCCCTCAGCCTCTTCTTCTCAAGGCTAAGCAACCCCAGTTCCCTCAGCCACTCCTCGTAAGACTTGTTCTCCAGCCCCTTCACCAGCTTCGTTGCTCTTCTCTGGACACGCTCCAGAGCCTCAACATCCTTGTGGTGAGCGGCCCAGAACTGAACACAGAATTCCAGGCGCGGTCTCAGCAGTGCCAAGTACAGGGGCATAATAACCTCCCTGGACCTGTTGGTCACGCCGTTTCTGATACAAGCCACAATGCCATTGGCCTTCTTGGCCACCTGGGCACACTGCTGGCTCATGTTCAGTCGGCTGTCAACCAACATCCCCAGGTCCCTCTCCTCCGTGCAGCTTTCTAGCCAGACTTCTCCTAGACTGTAGCACTGCATAGGGTTGTTGTGCCCCAAGTGCAGGACCCGGCATTTGGCCTTGGTAAACCTCATGCCATTGGTCTCGGCCCAGCAGTCCAGCCTGTTCAGGTCCCTTTGCAGAGCCTCTCTACCCTCCAGCAGATCAACACTTCCACCCAGCTTAGTGTCATCCACAAATTCCTAAGGGGGCATTTGATCCCCTCATCCAGGACATTGATAAAGACATTGAACAGGGCTGGACACAGCACTGAGCCCTGAGGAACTCCACGTGTAACTGGCCTCCAGCTGGAGTTAACTCCATTTACCACCACTCTCTGGGCCTGGTCATCCAACCAGTTTTCAACCCAGCAGAGTGTGCGCCTGTCCAGGCCAAAGGCAGACAGTTTCTGAAGCAGAATGCTGTGAGAAACTCTGTTGAAGGCTTTACTGAAGTCCAAGAAGACTACAACGACAGCCTTTCCCCCATCCAGTAGTTGAGCCACTTTGTCATAGAAGGCGATCGGGTTAGTTTGGCAAGATCTGCCTTGTATGAACCTGTGTTGACTGGGCCTGATCACTTGGTCCTCTTGCATGTGCTTCATGATAGCACTCAAGATCACCTGTTCCATGACTTTTCCCATCACTGAGGTCAGACTGACAGGCCTGTAGTTTCCTGGGTCCTCCCTCCGACCCTTCTTGAAGATGAGTATAACATCAGCCAGCCTCCAGTCTTGTGGAACTTCCCCAGTCAGCCAGGACCGCTGGAAGATAATGGAAAGGGGTTTAGAAAGCACATCCGCCAGCTCCCTCAATACTCTTGGGTGGATCCCATCCAGCCCCACAGACTTGTGAGTGCCTAATTGGTCAAGTAAGCCTCTAACCACCTCCTCTTGGAACATGGGAGCTTTGTTCTGCTCCTCTAACTCCTGGGTATATACACACAGGGAACAACTTTCCTTACTACTAAAGACTGAGGCAAAGAAAGCATTAAGTACCTCAGCTGTGTCCTCATCCTTTGTCGCAGTTGTTCCCTTTGCAACCAGTAAGGACTGAATATTCTCCCTGGACCTTCTTTTATTGTTAATGTATTTATAGAAAGACTTTTTGTTATCTTTCACTAACTTGGCCAATCTGAGCTCTAGCTGGTCTTTATCCCTCCTGATTTTATCTCTGCATGATCTCACTTCCTCCCTGTAGTCCAACCAAGACGCCAGTCCCTTCTTGCAAAGTTCATAGACATTCCTCTTCTTTTTGATGTCCACTCATATCTCCCTACTCAACCAAGCTGGTTTTTAACCTGATGGCTCCTTTTCCGGAACATGGGGATGGCTTGCTCCTGAGCTGCTAGGATTTCATTTTTTAAGAGCGCCCAGCCCATGTGGGCTCCCTTGCCCCTAAGGACTGTCTCCCATGGGACTTTATCAACCAGCCTTCTGAACAGTCCGAAGTCTGCGCTCTGGAAGTTTAAGGTGGTCATTCTGCTAACCCCCCTCCTCATCTCACCTAGAACTGAGAATTCTATCATCTCATCATTGTTTCACCCCAGCCATCCTCCAACTGTCACAGCCCCGACAAGGCTTTCTCTGTTCACAAACAGCAGGTCCAGGAGGGCGCCTTCCCTTGTTGTCTGTTTCACCAGTTGTGTGACGAAGTGGTCATCCACACACTCCAGGAACCTCCTAGACTGCTTTTTCTCTGCTGTATTGTACTTCCAGCAGACATACGGAAGATTGAAGTCTCCCACAGGGACAAGAGATAGTGAACTTGAGATTTCTCCCGGTTGTTTATAGAAGAGCTCATCAGCTGCTTCTTCTTGGCTGGGTGGTCTATAACAGACTCCCATCACAATATCTGCCTTCTTGTGTGCTCCTCTGATTTTTAGCCACAGATACTTGATCCTGTCATCAACATAATCGAGCTTAAGGGTATCAAAGCATTCTCTAACATAGAGGACTACCCCACCACCTCTCCTACCTTTCCTGTTGAGCCTGAAGAGCTTATATCCCACCATAGCAGCACTCCAGTTATACGAGTCATACCACCATGTTTCCATGATGGCAACTACGTCATAGTCACCTTGCCCTACAACAGCTTCCAGTTCCTCCTGTTTATTGCCCATGCTGTGTGCATTAGTGTAAATGCCCTTCAGCTGGGCTGATAATCCCTCTGCTCTCATAAAGGGAATAGTATTCATTCCCAAATGACCGGTACTTGGATTATCTAACACATCAGTGCCAGTTACATCCTTTCCTTCACCAGATGTACTTGCTCCCACTCGGTCCGTATTGATATACTGGAGGTCCCTGCCAGTACACCATCTCTCAGGCGCTGGAGTTCCACTTCCAGGCTCACTCCTGACTAGCCTGGTTTCATCCCCCTTCACCTCTAGTTTAAAGCTCTGTTTATGAGCCCTGCTAGATTTTTGGTGACGATTGTGCTAGAGATATGCAATACCTTGTTGCAGAGGATCCCTTTTGGAATTCCCCAAAGGATATAATAAGTTAGAGCTGGAAGACATGAACTTATTAGCCAAACATTCAGGGCCTGAATCAGTATAGAGAAAAGTCAGTTTAAAGTACATTCATCTTTTCAACTTGGGATTGGACCTGAAGAAAATTTAATAAGCTAAATAAAAAGTGAAAGAGGGTAATGATATCCTAAAAAGGAATGCAGAAAATTTTAGTTCCTTTAGGAGCATCTTAATATTTTTTTTGTTTGGAAAGAACAGGGAATCCTGAAGTACTATAACTTCCTTCTGTTTAAGTGTTGAGCAAATAGTTTGTACTTCAAAGAATGAGGCCATTTATAGCATATTCATGTAGAGTGACAACCTTTATATAATCTGTTAAAGTGCAAGTGTGATTGCAGCATGAAGCCTAGAACTGTTGCTTTGATATCCTATTTACCACTGTCTTATCTTTTCTTATTTTCCTTCTTTTTATAATTCAAGAACTCTTAACAAAATTAAAAAAACGGAGTGGCCATAGCTGCCCCAGCTATCACCTGGATGGACAGAACTCCTGTTAGGAGACAACAGAGGAGTGTCTCTCTTTCTATGCATTTCCCCCTTATCCAATGGAATTTATGGATAATTTTTCCAAATATGTTTCAGATTTTTATTTATCTTCTTACAGCTATAATTGCCTGCAGACATGAAGGCCCTTGATTTTGTATAGGTGACTTGTTTTGACAGGTGTTATTTAACACCTTTGCACGACTGATGATGGGTTTCACCCCACCTTAATGTTTTTAGAACATGTGAAAATTTTGATCAGGCTTTCTGTTTAGTAAATGCACCCCATGGATTCTACACAGCCCCTTTGGAAGTTTCAAGAAACTTAGTGTTAATCTGACAGATTAGTAATTGACAATGATCAGGTAACGTAGGAACACTTAATAAATTAATATCTTGCTGATTGGATGCACTGAAAACAGCCTTAATTTAAATTCCAAGAAGTTAGGTGTTTTCTCTTTATTTTTGTTTATCTTTCTTCAATGGCTCTTTCTGGACTTAGATTTGAGCTGATTTTTGTTCATAAAATTAATTGGGAAGTGACTAACCTTGTGACAGTAAAAGAATAATTTATTCACTTCTTTAACCATATTTTTCTCTTGCTTAAGAACGTTTTAGACAATCAGCCAAAATCTAAACTGTTCTGTATGACTTAGCTGTTCATCCATTTACTATGAATACAAAAAGAGATTGCAGAGTAGGAGTAATACTTCGGATGAGAATTATTTGAGTATTATCAAATTTGAAATTATTTCTGAATATTAAGAAAAAATAGATATCTTTACAGAACTTGGATCATTTTCTTAAATAAGAAACAACTTGAGAAATGCGGCACTAACCTGACAGCTTCACTTTTTTAATTATGAGTCATATGCCACTTTTGAGCTTTGTGGGTTAATGATGACAGAAGGTTTAGATGAGATACTTTGACAAGGATTCCCATACTTCAGATATTATTTTGATAACTTCTAAATGTATACTTTTTTCCTACTTCGAAAAGAATTTGCAAGTCTGTTTCTTACATCAGATATCATCAAACATAACCCCTAAGGACGAAAAGGGAAAATGTAGTATAAATTTTAATGAAATATGAAAATTCTACTATCTAAATATTTTGCAACATAATAACATTTAAATGCTTAGGGTGCTGTCAGTTTCATTTTACTGAAACACAGAGTATTTGCACTAAAGTAAAACCAAATAATTCTTGCTTGTAGTACTAGTACCTGTAATGTTGTTTGAAAGCTTTTTGAATTCCCAGTAGTGCACTTCTAGGTCTATTTGTTTTTCCCATTATGGTGATCATGAAATATTTCTTCCCTTATAGCTTAGCTAGATTGTGAGTTATCAGAAATTTGAAGAGGCATAGAGTTATTTTAGGTGTTTCTGACTATGTGCTGTGTTGGATAAAAGTTGTTAGAAGGCTGGCTGGATCTGTGATACAGAGTACAGAAAACTGCTCTATGACAGAAGAGTTTCAAAGATTATAAATGCTATTTTGAGAGCCGTTTACACACTTGAGAGTTTGTTTCTCTTCATAATATGAAAAAAAAAAGATGTAATAAGCTCTTTTTTTCTTTCCTTTTCAAAATTAAAGCAAGCATTCAAAGTAGGTTAGTGATCCATAGGTTGCTTTTCAGTGGCATAAAGATCTTTAACTTTATTAATTTCATTACGGTAGCACATCAAGGCTCTAACTGAGTTCAAAATACCTTTGCACTAGCCACCATACATGCATAAAATCAGGATGATTTCTAGCCTGTTGGTTCTATAGTGCAAATAGGCATTATAAGGAAGCATAGTATAGAACTTTGAAAAGTTAAATGAGAAAGGTAAATGTGGAATCTGTCTAACTACCATAGCAATGTCTTGGCTGCTAAACCAGGCAGTATCTTAGCCTAAACATTTACTTTAAATTGAAACCATGTTTATTTAGAAATATTTTGAAATTCTGCAATATCTAAATTAATTTTTCAAATAATATAAAATTTAACCTCATGGAGGAGAGAGAGGAGAAGGGAGAAATGCAAAAGAAAACAGGAACAAATGACTGCTAGGCTCTAATGCACCTGGGCTAATCAATGATGATAGTGTGTGAATCGACAACATATCCTGAGGAGTTTTATACTGTTATTTTGTCCCATTATTTGAAGTGTCTTAAGTGCAGGGCTTTACTTTAAAGAGGCTGGCAATCATAGTACTTCTCTCTTGTTGTTAAACAGTAGGCATTCACTGGGTGAAAGAAATTGTCTGAGGCTTACAAAAGATGAAGGTTTGTTAGGGTAGATGGGTAAATTATGCGTATCCTTCTTTTACGCAGCTAATATAACTTTGTTGTTAAAACATTTGTTTGTTTTAGTTTTGCTGAGGCTGACATCCTTTAGTGAAAATTCTTGTGTTTATGAGATAACACTGTTGCTGGGCGAATGGCAAAGCTTTAAAAATGATGTTGAGCTTAAAGAGGGAAACCAGTCTGCATATAGCAATAGCCTTGCAGGCTCACCTTAACCCACTGTAGACTGTAGTCCAAATAACAAGTTAACCCTTTTAGAGGAAGAGAGGGGGGAGAAAACCACTACCAAACAAAAAAAAATCTCCTCTCTACTTTCCTTCTAGAATATAAGCACACTACTGTACATGTAAGTAAAGCTCTAAAAAAAAAGATTTATTTTAACCTAAGCAAAAAACTCCTGAGGATTTTGGAATTATCGAGCTGTATAAAAATAACAGAGGTATCTTATTAACTTGCTGGGGTCTAGCAGAGGAACAGGACCCAAAAGGAAGGAAGTTATTTTCTCATGGAAATATGGAGCTAACAGATAAACCAAACCATCCAAAGTCTTTTGGATATTTCATCCATCTACACATGCATATAGGCATGAAAAATTGCTCTACCTCCTGACATTTTCATCCACATTTATATTATATTCTGGTTCACTAGCCTTTGATTGCAATTACCTGGTGGAATTTAACACTTTTTGCTTTCTTTATTCCTTGCTCAGTAAGCATCTGCCATCTTCTATTTTTTTTTAATTTTGTTTTGGTTTTTTTTCCCCTGATATTGCCACCTGTAAATGATCAGTGAGCCCTTACAATGGAAGGCTCAGAGGAGATGGCTGAGAACAATGTACTTATGAAGCCTGGAGAAGAATGTGTGAAGTGACTGACCACGGCTGTTTTAAAGGAGGCTGAACTAATGGCAAAGGGGACCTGAGGAGAACCTTTTCTGTGTGTGAATGGTTACATCACCTGTTTGGTAAATTTTCATCCTTTAGTTAACCAATGAAATGCAACAAATATGTCACGTAGAGAACCCAAACTGAGCAACAAACAAAAGAACTTTGAGGAGAGCAATGGGCTTGAGCTGATTTCAGCACCTGTGTGTTTTGTAGTGACTGGGGATGGCTGATGTTCTGATGATGAGGATTTTATAGAGCTCAGTAAGTAAATGATTGTTTGTACTGTGATTCAACTGAATATCGTACTTGCTGCACTCCACTAAGAGCTATTTGTACTTGCAGTGTAATTTAAATGCATCCCTGCATTTCTCTGCTGAATCAAAATCCCATATAGCTGATAATAATTAAAAATGAGTGAATCCTGTATTACACATTAAACCCCCATTGTGCAGAATATCCAAAGGAATCTGGTCAGAGTAGTACTCTGGTACCACCAACAGTGCAGAACATCCTCCCTGGACTCCAGACTCCCAGAGCACATCTATTCTGTCAGGTCCTTGGCCTTGGACCTTCCTCCTTACTTACTGCTTAAAGCTGTTGGGTTATGTAAAGCAATAATACAATGTTTTTTATCAGAAAGGTGTAACAAAACACACTTCTGTTGTGCTCTGTTCAATGGCTTCACAAAAAAAGTGGTATGTTGCATAGGTTAAGGAAGAAAAGCTCAGCCTTGCAAGCATATTATCATTACATGAAATGGCTCCAAATTTTTATGTGAAAGCCTTTCTAGCTCTCTTAATTTTCCCTTACTCTTAATGATAATGTTTAAGTCAGCCTTTTATCCAAAGAAATAAAATCAAAAAAAGGCTGCTGAACAAGCTCAATGTTTTTGCTTTGATGCTTTGATGCAGAGTTTATATAGTAAAAAAAAAAAAAAATTAGAGGTAATAGGGAGAAATTAAAAGCTGACTAATCTTTCATTGAATTAATTGCTAGCACTGCTATTGATTTGAAGACAAACGGCGTATAATGGTAGCCCAGGCTCTGAAAGCCATTTCAGAATTTACTTCCTTTGGCATTCTGAAGAAGACAAGCATTTGAACACTCAAGAGAGTTGGGCTTTAAGTGATAAATAAACTCTGTGCTCTCCTTACATGTGTTTCCTGGATCCTGCTTAGAAACTAGCCGAAGGAGATCCTTCATAAAACGTATGACTAAAAGGAGAGCATCATGCCTTAGGAAGTTACAAGAAAATGTTTATAGGGGTTCTAAACATCATTGGCTAAAGTGACAGAATCCAAACAAGAGCAACTGAATTAAAAATGAAACCATTTTGCTCTGAAAGTCTTTGAGTCACAGATTGTTGACATCTGGTGTAACACTGTGGTAAGTATTGATATATGCTTGTTCTGTTTTTACAGTCCTATAAAATAATTTCCTATTGTCTATTTTAAGATACAAATCTAGAATTATCTTTTCACTGATGAGTTCACTCATTCATCTGCTCTAATGTTTTATACAAGGCATAGAAGAAAAAGTACTCTTACCTATTGCAAAGATGTCACCTTTGACATATAGTGGTGGAGGAAGTGAGAGGGTTATGTAAACTGCCTGAACTTGCAGGATGGAACTTGCAGAGTCAGCACGCTTTTATCCCTTTCCTCCTGCTCTGTTTCCTCTACCTCTACTAATAGGTGTATAAAAAAATCTTCAAACAACACTGGATAAACTCTGATTTATCTGCTTTGTGGGCAGGGTAGATGTGTACTTAATTCCTGGAAATCTATAGATGGCTTGCTACCATCAAGAAGAGGCCATGGAAAAGTGGGAAAGTAGATGGCAAAGACTTGCCTCCAGTCACTTTTTCATCCAGTTCCTCTAAATGTTTTGACTTTGCAAAAAAATATTTGATTATAAATCTGTGCTATTTATATGCTGAATCCAAACATGCCAATAACAAATAGCTGTCTGTGAAAACAGTAGATGACCCCTTAATACAAATACCATGTGAAGGGTACTTAGTTTTATAGATGATTTATTAGGTGAGAGGATAAAAGCACGGCATGGAATTCCTCAGTGATTTGAATTTGCAACAATATGTGGAAAGCCATATGAATGTTACTAGTGTTATTGTAGGGGGAGGTGGAAGAGTTTGATATCCACTCCAATTTCTAATGGCTTTTAGTATAATCTAACCTGGGTCTACTGAAATAAGATTAAATATACCAATAGGTATGGGGCCCAAAATTTATTTACTTATTTTCACTTGGCATTTGTGTGATTTTTATAATGACTTCCACCACCACCACAAATCATTAAAGGGTGGCTCACTGAAACAATAGTTTTATTTTGTGTCATGTTCTAAAGATGCGAATAACTAATCTTGGTATTAAATTCTTAAATAATTATTTAGGGATATAGCCCTGGACTATAAACTGAATCAGAACATTCTCTGGACTTGCCCATTGTCCTTAGCTGTGTTAATGACTCTCGGACTATGTCACGGAAGAGAGAAAAACTACAACACTGTAGGATGTTGAGATTGGGACAATAATTATGCCAACTATACCTCAAAGAAAATCTGTTCTCTGAATTTTCCTAACACCTGTCACACAGGTTACAATGAGTTACCCTTAACTATTACTTTTTTCAGACAGATTAAGAAGACACACATCAGAAAGCCTGATGTTAGTGAAGATTTCCAGAAATGCCCAGTGGTGGTAAAAATATTGATCATGGGCCAGAAAATACATACTAATATTCGGAAAAATCCAATATGAGATTACAGTAGGGAATATAGATAAAGTTTAAAAGGAATAAGTATACTTTCAAATACTAAGTAATAGGGAGTATGTCAATTAAAAAGTCTCTGTCTTGGTGAACACTGTGGTGAGACAAAAAAGTGTTGTATTTATTCAATAGCTGTACAAGATTGTTTCTTCACGTCTGTCCTAGAGGAAAAAAAAAAAAACCAAAAACGTGGAATTCTCTTAGGTATGGAAACATTCTAGTTAATGAAAAAAGCTTAGTACAGATGACATTGTATATTTGTATACTGCATTTAATATTCTATTTTATGAAGATTTTTAAGCTCTTTTCTAAGGAAAATATTCCAAATTCAACTGCACCTCAAACTTGCTATGAAAGAATTAGCAAAGACACAGTGGATGGCAGAACACAGCTACAGGGCAAATCTAAAGACAAGGAGAAACTAAAGTGATTACATTTGTCACCTGGGAACAGAAGAAGATAAAGAATGATATGATAGAGACATATAAAAAGAGGGAATTGTTCACTCTTGCAACAGGAAAAGCAGAGAACATGAAATTTGCTTGAAAACAAATGAAAGGTAAAATAAAGAAAGAGGTTTTTTTCACATAAATACATAACTAAATTGTGGAACTCATTGAGAGAATATTGTGGGTTTCTTTTATTACAAATAAATTAGAGTTCGGATACATTCATGCAAAACAGATCCAGCCTTGGCTATATTAAATAGAATGAACCAGCTGCAACTTTCCTGTAGCAATTATTTAGAACTATCATCTCTACAGAATGAGACTGTGCAATTGGAGGATTACTCTATACTTATCCTAATTCTAGTAACTTTTACTGGGGCCACATGCCTGGCTCCAATGGAGTGTTCTAGGCTGAATGTATCTTTGATCCAATCCCATTCTTCAACAGACCAGAATTTGAAATCCAGGCCTTTAGGAGAAACTGCAGGATGATGGATACATATGCAATGTGTTTTGTATTTTAAGTTCAGATAGCAGAGTAGACTGGGTTACACTGGACTCAATTTGTCTGAAAGATACATTTTTATAGACAGTGAAATGTGAATTTAAGTATCTCAGATTTTAAAACATGGTTGTCAATGTCTTCCACTTAGAGAGAAAAAAAGGAGAAGCTGATGATTTGAGGGAGGTAATATTCAGGGGAAAAAGTCTTTTCCTAAACCTTAACACCTTACATTCCTTATACTGAAGCTAAGCTTACAAATTATAACATCTGATTTTCAGGGATGGTTGGTGCTTTGAGATCCTTTAAAAATGGAACTGATGGAGGTTCAGGTTCCCTAAAAGCCACATTAGTTAGGCTAAAATTTATGTGCACCTGGATTGATTTGGCCACAGACATTTAAAAATATTTTCTCTGCTAGCTAAAGGTGGCAGAGCAAAAATACATGTGGGAGAATGCAAACTTGGAGGGAACCAGAGGGTCTTAATTATTCCTACACCCATAAAGACAGAACCCCACTGTGGGGATGGACTGTGATAGTCTCTACATGTATAACATTTGCACAGAATGCTGGTCAGGCACTCATGATACTTTTTATTTTGCAGTGAAGTGCTGCCACTTTTCCATCTTCACAAATCGATTCACAAAAAGGTAGTCCTTTTAACGCACGGAGTATTCTGGGTCTTGCATGGTAAAGGCACTCATTATTTATACACAAACACCTAGGATCTTTTCTTGAGAGGGGAGGCACCTTCATTGCAGTTCCAGCAAAATGGACTAATCAGGGGCAGGTTTCATGTCTGTCTGCCAAGTTAGGAACAGAGTCGGTAAGTGCACCACATACCACAGATGCATTCAAGTGTGCATCTGGTGTTAGTTAATTGTGTGAAGAGTTTTTGGCTGTGGGTGGAAAGGATCTAGTGACAGGTGTTTTTTCTATTCTCCTACTTCTAACCTATGCAGTGAGAAGAACATGATTGACTGGCCTATTTTGCAAGACTATCTGGTTCAGGACTGGGGAATGTTCAAGGTTAAAAGGGGAATTATTTGATTTACAAAAGATAAATAAGCAAGCTCTAGGATACAGGAAGGACAAACAACATTGCTTTCCTAAGTAAAACTTAAATTCTTACTGGGAAGGAAATGAAAGGTTGAGGAAGAACGTTCATTACAGTGATCTTATTGCCGATATCTCCAGCAAGGTGCTTAGAACTGAGTGAGTAACAGCTGGTTCCTTTGTCAGCTGTGTGTATCTACACATTGCTTATAGGAATTGCTACTGGAAAAGAGCACACTGGGGGCCAGCAATGTTAACAAATAAATGACAGTGTAAAATCTTTCTCAATTTTAAAGCATGCTAGAATTATTTTAAAAATTCAGATTCACAATAACCATCTACTTTGGGTCTGTTTACAAGTCACATGGTAGGAAATGGAATGAAGCCATGTAAGGGGAAGTAACTATTCATGCTGTGATTTTAGGCTTTGACTTAGCATGAGAGTCAAAGTGCAGCTTAACTCTAAGTCTCTGAGTCATCTCTTTGGAGCATCTCATTTGTAAGAACTGTCTCCTAGTTAGTGTGTCTTTGTCACTGCACATACTATGCACCATCTAAAATGAATAAACTTAAGTTCCTTTTCCCTCCCCCAAATATTTGAAAGCAGTATATTGAGTAGTTCTTCAACCTAAGAGAGAACTGGAATTTCTGTTGGTTACCTGAAATACTCATTTTTCCAGGATGTGAAAAATAAGAATTCCCCAAAGAAATTGTATGAAATGCAAATGCAAAGAGTTAAGCCTCAGCATCATCAGAATAGTTACTAAAGGGTGAAACACAGTGAAGCCTACACATTTACAGGTCTGCCAGAGCATTATAGTTCTCTGGTCTTCTGTGACCTTAGAACTGGTTACTGCAGAAGAATGCAAAATAATCTCACACTGGTTTGATCACTCCTTCTCATTTAACACTCTCTCTACCCAGAGTTCCTGGCCATAGGGACTCAGACTCTAACTTGAAAGATGAAGAAATTTTACTCATTTAACTGGTTAGGTTGGATGCTGCTTCATATTTTTACTCCAAGTTTTTCTGTTTAAAGATTAGATCAGTCAAGGGAATGAGATTTAACTTATTACACCTTCTGAAATGGTTATGATTGCTAATATCCTCTTTCTGAGGAGAATCTTATAATTAAGAGAGTCACATATGCACACGTTGGTAGTACTCAGCAACAGGAAGAAGAGTCAGGGATTGGAAATGATTAAGGTATTAGAACAATTGTTTGGGAGGTTTTGAAATGAGGTTTCAACCAGATGTATTTCCAGTCCTATCTGGTTGATAGTCAGGTCAACAAAGCTACACTTCTGGGTTGAGCATGATGAGTGTTGCAGGATCTCGTTACAGATTCATAATTTCTTTCTGTTCTTTCAGAGGTGTCAATGAGTTGCACTGGGATAGTGAGCACTGTAAAGGCACTGAAAATTAATAGTAAGATGACAACCCCAACATACACACTTTTTGAAGTAAGACACTATGCGTGCCCAAATGCACTGCTGCCATGTCGTCTATTTAAGGATGAAGTTCTAGTGGTAGGCTAAGTGTCTATCATGATACTTGCATTTCAGGTTTTGAGGGACCACCCTGCATCTTTGACATGTGCAGGACAAAGACCAAAAGAGAGAGGTGGCTGCCTTAGTTCTCAGATTCCAGCAGATCCAAAAATAAGACATGAGGCTTTGAGAGCAAGATACAGTGCTCAGATACGGAATCATGACTATTACAATTTGAAAGGTAGATTAAAGGAAACACCAGTCCTTAAGCCATGGACACACTTGTGAAAATGGACAACCTGAAAATAGAAAGGGCGATCATGTATTGGAACTATATTTTCTTGTGTCGGTGAGTTACCTGTATTTTAAGTAAAAAATTTCAGTAAAATTATGAGCTAGAGTTTGTTTTGGGGTGGCTTTTTACAAAAAGTATGGGGCTTGTTTCTGTAAAAGCTGTGGTCTGTGTTCAACAAAATGTGCAGCCCCAGTGACCTCAAATCCTTCTTGTAAATCTCATTCAAGTGCATCCTACCTGGAGACTTGGTTGGAGATTCAAGATGGCATCTAGAATTTGTTAAAAGCTACACTAGCATCACATGACAAAGTGAGGAAAAAATGTCACCAATTAGAATTAAATTGTTAATTAATCTTTTGACTTTTTATTATTCATATATAGAAATTATAACAAATTATATGGCTAGCCTCAAAGGTCTGTTAGTCATGGTTTGGTTCTCTCTAATAAATACTAAAGAGTCAATTTTCCACATTACATCAAAAAGAGAAAGTGTGGGAACTTCAGAATAGGAATAATATTATCTCAGTGTGTCTCCTTTCCATTTTAGGCAAGATAAAAGCTATTTTTCATAACATACATACTGCAGAAAGACTTGTTAGTTTTGAAATTTCAAGTCATTCTGTTTTAATCTGTGATCTGATATCTTTTGAGCTTACAGGAGGGAGGTTTTCTGTCTGACTACAGCCAGGAACACTTACTTCAGCTTTCAATATGGCAAGGTTATGTGAGGTCCAGATACAGTCACACTAAAATTATACTAATAAAAATTTAATGGAAACCAGGAACCTGGAATTCTGCAAAAGGGTGAACTTTTTACCCTTACAACTCCAGGTTTTGTCTCCTTTCTTCAATCTGTCAAATGTCATTTTCCTATTAATAGTCATTAAACAGTTTTTGTCCCACGAACTTTTTGAAATAACTCTGAATATTTGTCGTTTTGTAAAATAGATATTTTGTGGGGAAAAAAAGCAGTCCAAACCCACATAAACATCTCTGATATTTATTCCTTATACTCCTGGTATTTACCCCTGAAATTAATTCTGGTGTCAAACACGTTCTGATTTTGACCTGTTGACTCCAAATAGTGAATCATTAAGTACTAACTACTTTGACAGCCTACCTCTCCATTAACTTCTGTGGCTATATGACAGTATATAGAGGAAATACTAACAGAAGAAACATCATGCAACATAGATGAAACAGTTGAAATGTCCCCAGTGGAATAGATGAGCTAAGTCCTGAGGGTAGTGAGCATTATCAGCTTCGATAGAATTCATTGTATGATGCACAAAGCCAGCACTTTACTGCAGACGGGAAATAATACAGTCTAATAATTATAACAAGGGGTTCAGCCAGGATTTCAGAGCTGTTCTTGAGTCTGCATTGATTCATCAATCAAACTGGAAAAAGAAAAAGTAGTCTATTTGTGTCTTTCAATTTACCCGTGTGCAACAGACTTAAAAGGCCTTGCTAGTGGAAGTGTTGAATATCTCAAGTTTCAGAAGGAGAGATGCTATAAGAATGTAAAGTTGTTTTAGTTATGAGTTCAAGAACATCACTTTGCTTTTAGCTGGCTAGACTGTAATGCCAGTAGCCATATAATGCTTTCTTTATCTCCCCCGTTTCTTATAAAACTCTGTTTCTTATGGCTGGGAGCTATTTCTGAGGATATTATGAACCTCATGAGGTTCAACAAGGCCAAGTATAAGGTCCTGCACCTGGGTCGGGGCAACGCCCTTTTTCAGTACACGATGGGGGATGATGTGATTAGGAGCAGCCCTGCAGAGAAGGACTTCAGGATGCTGGTCGATCTGAAGCTCGACATGAGACAGCAATGTGCACTCACAGTCCAGAAGGCCGACCATATCCTGGGCTGCATCCAAAGAAGCGTGGCCAGCAGGTCGAGGGAGGGGATTCTGCCTCTCTATTCCTCTCTTGTGAGACCTCATCTGGAATACTGTGTCCAGTCCTGGAATCTTCAATGTAAGAAGGACATGGAGCTGCTGGAACGAGTCCAGAGGAGGGCTACAAAAATAATCGGAGGGCTGGAGCACCTTCCCCACGAGGACAGGCTGAGACAGTCGGGCTTGTTCAGCCTGGAGAAAAGAAGGCTCAGAGGAGATCATATAGCGACCTTGCAGTACCTGAAGGGGGGCTACGGGAAAGCTGGAGAGGGGCTGTTCATAAATGCTTGTGGGGATAGGACCAGGGGGAAGGGTATGAACTGGAGAGGGGCAGATCCCTGGAGGTGTTCAAGGCCAGGCTGGATGGGACCTTGGGCAGCCTGATCTAGTGGGATGTCCCTGTCCATGGCAGGGGGGTTGGAACAAGATGATCTTTAAGGTCCCTTCCAACCCTAACTATTCTGATTCTATGATTACTCTCTATATAACACAAAATATTCAAAAAGCTCAGGGAAAAAAAAGAAAGGAAAAAAAGAGGGACATTTCTCCTGTCTCCCTCTTCCCATAAAATAACACAGTGGATAAGATGTTTCTTGACAAGAGTTTTGAATAATCAATAAGGAGCAAGAAAAAAAGACACAAAAAAAAAGAAACGAACACTCAGGAAATCATATTGTAGCTTTCACAGGTGATCATTGTTGTTATAAATTGTAAAGTTTTTAAAGTACAAGACAAGGATTTGCACTTTGGCTTTGCTGAAACACTATGAGGTTTAGCATGAATGAGTTCATGGACTTTTCCCCACCATTCAGCATAACATTTATGTGTAAATAGGACAATAAAAATATCATGGCAGGAGAAAACAGAACATCAGCCTGTTAGCTCTATAACTGTTGCCTTCAAATGTCCTCAGACTGTCAAAAAGTTATTTGTGGTTCTCCCGTGCAGATGTACAGTTGATATCTGAAGGCAGAAAGTACTATGGAATTGGTCCCTCTCATCTTAAGTGAATGACTTGATTTTTCTAAAATACATCCTTCTGAAATTTCGTAGTTGTCATTGTGTTGTTTGAATACCATGATTAAGAGATTGTTAAGAGGGGGCTACTCCACGTTCAGCAGGAATGATGACCCGTCTTAGCTTTAAGAGATTTTTTTTTTTTTTGCTGAATAGTAACAAAAGAGGTTACAAAATACTCTATCAGAAATCCAGAAGATTATTTTGAATAGTATATAGTAATACTTTTGGAAACATAGTCATTGCTTTATCATATATAAATATGTATTGAAAGTGATTTATCTCATTAAAATCTAAAAGACAACAAACAGAGTTAAATAACTCATTAGCTCTTTCAAATATAAAAAATTCTAAATTACGTTAGTGTAAGATACTGCATTGACAACCTAGGCACTGGATTACTAAAGTGTTATTTGTAATTTTTTGTTTTACTACAGGTCATGTTTTATCTTTCCTGTGCAGTTTTAACCTAGTTTCTTCAGCATTGTTCCAAAAGATTGTCTAAAAAAGTGGTTTTATGGTTGACAGTGGATTCTTATCTCCATGATTTGTTATGCATTTGACCTTTGTAAAAGATGCACTGAGTCTTAATTCTGTTATAGGCCTTAATTTTGTTATGGCGTTTACTTACCAGTAACTCAGACTGAGATACATACAAGCGAGTTTACATAAACTGAATGCTCATTAGGAGATAATGACTTTCAGTCAGTGCTATCCGAGGCTGAATTTGAAGCAGCATCCTAAGGGTCAAAGGCTTTGACTCCTATTTCCTTTTCCCCTCTCCTTAGAAACTTATCAGACTTTTATCTTGTTAAACAAATATTTGAAGGCATGCGTTTATTTCCGTTGAAAGACACAAGAAGAAATCTGAGAGTGTTTTCTTGAAGATAAGTTTGAAAAAGTAGCAAAATAATCCTGTGCAGTTTATCAGTTTGCATTTAATAGTGATGAAGATAGTGACGAATTCACAGATATAGAATTCTTGTATTTAATGTACATGAAGGGTGTGAAATCAGCCTCGGAAACAAAATCTCTTCTGTTTATTAATGAATAGAGGCAAAAAAAAATATCTGCTACTACTCAATTCATGCAACTTTAGTTTTGTTGTCAATTTCCTGTGGAGTTAGGAAAAGACTATGAATCTCAGAAGTCATTCTGACAACACCAGTAAACAGTTTTGAGATGTTTTTCTGAGTAGGTATTTCCTTAGATTTACTTTTCTGTAAGTGGAAAACAATTGATATTATTTTTCCTTTGCTAAAATAGAAAAGGAGGAATAAAAGATTATTAGTGCCTAAACTAAATCATAAACTCTTTCTAATTGTTAGTTTCATTCTATTTTTAAATTAAAGGCCAACAGCTTAATTTGAAATAATCTCCTAAGTTTTTATATTAACTGTCATTTTTCCATCCATGAAAACTGTTGGCTCATCTATAAATTAAAAAAAAAAAAAAAAAAGGCTTTGTGTTGAATGTGGAGCATACAAAGAAAGAGATCGACGATCCTTTAAAACAGTACCATATCAATAAGTACAAGAATAAATATAGTTGGGGAAAATTGACTTCAGAATGCGTTATGTCTTGTTGGAGGGCTGATGAAAGAGGCGCTGTGTGAACACATTATATCCAGATTTTTGCTACTTAACACATAAACTCTGAGGCCCAATTAAGATCTCTGCATGTATGTAGCTGTACAAGGAACACAGTCCTGATTTTTACCTGCATAGTGGCATTTACAAATGACATATGCTTAGTTATGAAAGCTCATTGAAAATCAGCCCTTCTTTGTTCTTTCTCAAAGAACTGCCATTCTATAAATTGCTTTTCATTAGCTGTTTTTCCTTACTTCTAAAAAAATTATTCTTTTTAGCTGGTTAGTATCTGTCCTTACTTTGTAAGCAATATTGGAGGCCTGTAATTCTCAAAGCCGCTCTGTCATTAAGCCTCCAGGTGTCCTAGTTACTTCAGAAGAATAAGCACTCCTGAATATACCATGCTAAAGGATTTTTGGTAAGGGTCCAGTCCCTTATTACAAAGGACAATTTGTTAGTCTGGATTCAAAAACTGTAAACATCCACTTTAAAGTGACATCCAGAAGACAATAGTTTTTCTTATCAATCTATCAATTTTGGCTTCATTTTAGCAGAGACTCCATTAGCAAATGTTAATTGATATTAAGTCCCAGAACACAGGAGAAGAGTCTTTTCAAGCTTGACACATAAATTGCAACATAGTGAAAACACTACTGACTGCATTTATTACCCACGTTATTGGCCAGTTTGTCAGTTGCTACTGAAACCACTTGCTTGTTCTGCCAGACAATAAAAGCATCCCACAACAGGAGTGAAGAGAGGTGGTAAACTGTGAGAAATCAGTTTGTGATGTACCTCTACGTCACAAAGGAAGGAAAAAAAGGAATACAAAATCATTGATGTATTAACAATTAATTAACTTCCATTCTCCCAACCACCTGTGTGTTCATGCGTACATGTGTGCACGTGTACCTTTAGAGATAGTGTCACAGGAGCCAGATATGAGTGGATTGTTAAGTATTCTTCCCTCAGTGGTCAAAAAAGTGAATGTATTTATTAGTTGCAGAAAGGTGACGTAGCACTCATCATTTTCTACACTAAATGGCTACTCTATGAGCTAAAATAAAAAGAGATCTCAGGTATCAACTTAACAGTTGATGAAACATTTGAAAAAAACCCTCCAAGCAGCTCAATAGCAGCAATGTTAAACCTCAACTCTGTCTCTGGCATCTCATACTAACAGAGCTTGTTTCTATGAAGAAGGCCGTTCACTTGCTCATTGTTTTATCTGGCAGTGCTCCCTGCACGAAAATCAATCTCCAATTCCTTTTAATGTTTAGCACTAAATCCAGAAAGCAAAACATAACATATAAGTCTTGCATTTAATATAGCAGCCTCTCGTGTTTGGCTTCGGGGCAGCCTTCTAATCAAGGGAATGAATAAACAGTCAGTGACTCACTTTCAGGGAACATGGGAGACAGCTCAATCTTCTTGAAGGCCAGCACAGAGAAGGGGCCTCCAAACCATAAATCAAAACACTATTAGCCTGTTAATTTAGTCTGGCAATTATTAAGATGTTAAAGCATTTGTACTGCTATGTTTATTGATGGAGGCTGAGGGACAAATGCAAACTTCCTTAAATCTCTACCTTCATGGAAAATGGAAGTATCTTATAACTAATATAACATTTTCAGGTACAGAATTTTTTTCCAGTTTTCTTATTGGCCTCTCTCCATCTAAAAGCTATAGAAATACGAACTTGTACATGAATACATGCATATGTATTTTTCTGCATGTAAATAGTCATAAATAGGCATAAAACTGCTTAAAGTCGACAAAATGGCATTTCATACCTGCCATTTTCAGTGGAGCAGATTCATTGTATAGTTATAGAACTGTATTTCCTCTTATTCCTACCTTGTTTATCTGAATCTTAACTACTATGCTCCCTTCAAGAAGAGTGGGAGATTCCCCACAGCCTTTCCTTTAGGCTGCCCCCAAGGAGATTTGAATATGATCACAGAAGTCTCAAAATCTAAATCAACTTCTTGAGTAAGTACTCTGACAGTTAAGTACATGGAGGATATGAAAAATGAGACACCTCATCTTCCATTTTTCTTTCTACGATTTTTTGCTAAATGAGAAGTAAGGCATGTTCTAAGTGACAGAAAGAATCTGCGAAACCTTTAGACTATTCTGTTTTTCTTTTAAATGCTATTTTATAATCTTCATAGTTTCAGAGAAAAGTTTGAAAAATCATATCCTGGAGGATCTACCTGTAACAATTTTTTACATTTACTGTTGCTTAATATCAGAGCTTTCAAGACTTTCTTCGTTTGTTTTGGTTTTAGTGTCCCAGTTTGGAAATTAACTAAAAATGAAAAATACTTCTTTTAGTCCCTCTCCTCATATTACTAAAATTTTCTAAAACATTAAATGATGAATTTTAGAAATTTCACATGAAGTTAGAAGTTTTAAAATACCCTTGCATAATAATAATAATTTCCTATTATTATGTGACCTGCAATAACGCAGATTCATTTATGTGGATTAAGGTACATTCTCAACAAAAGCACCACAGTTTCTCCACAGTTGTCACCGTCAATTGCGATTAGGACAACAGTATATAAGATAAACTGCTGCTACAGACTTTTTCTAAAAACTGTGGTTGATAAAGATATTTACATTACCCTCTACTTATTAGCTGAAAAATTAGTTTTAAATCCAGGCAGAAAATAGAAGGCTGAAAAGCTGAACATCACAATAATGAAATTTCAGTAATCCTAGATGGCTTATCAGGCTAAACAGATAATGAAGCACACGGTCGCAGCCATCACCAACTTTTGATTTCCTCAACCAAAGGAGGAAGACAATACTTCAGTCTTCAGACAATCTTTTCTGTCTGTGAATATTTTTATG
Source organism: Cuculus canorus (assembly GCF_017976375.1). NCBI lineage: Eukaryota > Metazoa > Chordata > Aves > Cuculiformes > Cuculidae > Cuculus > Cuculus canorus. The sequence continues at coordinate 20,757,832 of NC_071405.1, forward strand.
GGAATTTTTGTGTTAAGCTGTCTGAATATGATGACCTTCAAAAAGTAAAACAATTTGATTAAGGTACACATAACTGCAAGGATACTGAGAACCTAAAAAATGCATATGCATAACCAGTCAGCCCCACTGGAAATGCTGATTTCTTGTCATGCTATAGAATTATGCATTATTTCTTTCCCAAATAATTCTTCCTGATTGCCATAGATTTTTCATATAGTTTTCTGTGAACTTTCTCTTTTATTCTTTGCTTGCTTTTTACTTGCTTGCTTTTCCTTTCTTTTCCTTTCTTTTCTTTTCCTTTCTTTTCTTTTCCATTATTATTTTCTTTCCTTTATTTTCCTTCCTTCCTTCCTTCCTTCCTTCCTTCCTTCCTTCCTTCCTTCCTTCCTTCCTTCCTTCCTTCCTTCCTTCCTTCCTTCCTTCCTTCCTTCCTTCCTTCCTTCCTTCCTTTTCTTCTCTTTCTCCCTCTCCCTCTTCCTCTATCTTTTTAAAGTTAGAATAAAACTAAATCCCAGATCAAATTTTTACACAACTTCCTAAAATGGAAATACCTCAACCTTTCTATCCTACTTTGTAATGAAAATTCTATTTTTTGTAATGTCTATCTTATTTTGTAGTGAAAAGATAACTAAATGAGGAAACTATTTCAAATACATCAAATAGTTTTCCACCCAAAAAAGTTAAAAAAATTTTTTACAAAAATCCCAGAAACAATAATCCAAGCTAATTATGCAAATTTAACATCATTCCTTATATTTAAAATTATATAAAAATGATGAATCAAAGCAAGATCATTTAAAAGGGAGAAAGAGAGAGAGGAAAAAAACAAGATGGACTACACCTGCTTAGCAAAATTTATAGTTCAACTTTTTGGCTGTACCAATCACTTAGAACATTAATTTGTCTTTTAAAGGATTAATGTGTTTAATTAAGTTTATGAAGTAATTCCTTAAAGGCTAGGTCGGTATCTGACAGAATAATGAATTCTTTGGAAAGAAAACAAAAACATAGCCTCACGGTAAACCAGCTTTCATGGCTTTTTAACACAGTGAGACCTTCTGAGCTAGTTTTAGAGTAAGAGGTGTCTCCCTGCACTGTATAAAACTCTCTTTTTATTCTATGTTGAAATTATGTTTATAAAGAAAATACTCAAGCTCCAATAATGTTCGCAGCAATTAGCAAAGTCCTCTCTAATTCCATAAATTGGAATAAATATAATTACTATAAAGATAAATATGTAACATCCTCTCAGTTGTGCGCTTGACTGCCCTTTTCTTTACACAAGTATTGATAACAATTATTTCACGTACATTGGTAATAAAGCTTCTTGAAGAATACTCAGCATGTCCGCTTGTGATGAGAATGAGGAAATACTATCCCTGATGCCTCACTGATGCTGAAAACAGCTTGATTCATAGACATTTTGGCTGTAGTTGTGCTTAGATTGACCCTAATATTATAAAAATCTAATATATAACAAATTCTTAAGTACAAGCCTGTTGAAAGAATTGACTTCAGACCTAGACTTCCTATTCTGATAGTCACACACCATTACTGCAATGTTTTTTAAGCCATAACTCAGGCAAATAATTTTACTGGAATTTGTCCAACTACTCTTAAGTTAATTCCCAAAAAATCAACTTCCCAAAAAATCAACTTCCCAAAATGCTGGAGAACCAGGTCTTCTAGTATCACATACTTATGGTTTTGATTTTGGCTACCAATTAGCAACATGAATAGGGGAAAGGTAGCTTATGAGGCTTGTTACCTGAAGGGGATTGCAAAACAGATCTTAATTTTCCTTTGATTTCAAAACTAGCTTCCAGACTCAGCTCTCAGTTTTGTTTGTTATTTGCATGGTATCATCACTAACTTGTGTATATAAAAGGAAAAAATAATGATAAGTACATGCAGTTGGTTATATTGCAATGTGCTTAAAGAGGTAACTGCCAGAATAAGTCAAATAAAATCCTCTGCAATACCTACTGATATAATTTCACAGTAATTTGTGGAAGATGAAGAACTGATTTTCCTTAGGACCTGCAAAAGCTCCTATGTTGGGAAAAAAGATGAAAAAGACAATGGTAAATTCTAACACATTTACTTTTTAAAATCATCTTTTATCGACCTCTTATATCTTGATAATTTAATGTTCTCATTGTTCAGAGATACTTAGTGTTACAGGAGCAGTTAGAAAAAAATCAAGACTCTCTTTAATGTGATTTTTTACAACAGTTATTTTGAATGTAGATCTATTGTTCTCTGCTTTGAATATATGTCCCCTCAAGATTAACAGGCATATACTCCCCTAAGTAAAGATTTGCTTTGAACCCAAAAAGTTTCTATCCAAAAAATTGTAATTAAAAATCTGTGTTGAAGATGCTTCAGGTCTGTCTTCTGCTGGAGGGACCCCACACTATAGCAGGGGGAGACATTGAGGAGTCCTCCTTGTGTGGAGGAAGGAGCCGTAGAAAGCATGTGTAATGAACTGACCCCAACCCTTGTTCCCTGCCCCCCTGTGCCGCTGGCAGGGAGTACGCAAAGAATATTGTGAGTAAATCTGAGCCCAGGAAAAAGGGAGGGGTAGGGGGAAGGGCTTTTAAAATTTGGTTTAATTTTTCATTATCCTTCTCTGACTGGATTCCTAATAAATTAATTTCCTCAGGTCGAGTCCATTTTGCGCAGGATGGTAATTGGTGAATGACCTCTCCCTGTCCTTATCTTGAACCATGAGCCTTTCATTACATTTTTTCTCCTCTGTCCAGCTGAGGAGGCAGAGGGATAGAGCACCTCTGGTGCCCAGGGTCAACCCAGCACATTGGTTCTCTATCCTCATTCACAAGTGAAATGTCTCATTCAAAAATATGTTTCCACAGCCATGCTTAGTCTAGTCATGTGAGCCACTAATATGTATGTCACATTGAAGATACAAATGGCAAGATTATATTTTTAACTATGATGACTTAAAAAAATCACACACTGCAGAAATTACAATGGTAGCAGTGGGCAACACAATGTATTTTGTGAAATTTAACATAAATTCCCAGAGAGGGCCAGTGAAACCTGGTGATATTCAGAAGTGATTCTGTTGCTTAAACTTTTTCATGTATGTCTGTGTTGTTTAGCATGGTGTGCCCAAGAGGTAGTTTTGGTGATGGTAAATAAGGCTTTGGAATCCTGTGTGTTCTGAAAGATGGTCAGAGGCCATTGTACCTACAAACATCTGAAAAGGCACTACATATAACAGCTTAGGGTCCTGACAGCTCTGTGTGTTGTTTGTACATTAAGCAGGTTGTGTGTTGTTTGCAGTCTAAGTACATCTGGATCTTGAAACTTAGCTATTCAAAAAGATCTACTCTATTTCATGAAATGCATTCTTGTCTACACTTTTTGTGTGTCAAGCTGTGTTCATTACCACAGTTCTTCCCTTTTTCCTGTTAAGGCATATTGCAGAATTTACTGAAATTAGTTAGTAAAGCTGCAATGATACTAGAATCCTGGACTTTACTTCTCATAACCAAATATTTAAGCTTTTAAAATTTAAATTTAAATATAATTCATAAAATTACTTAATATCTAGAATAAAATTTACAGGCTCTGGATGTTAAAGCTTAACCCTGTAATTTAAGTGAAGCTTATTAGAATATTCTATTCCAATGAATAGGATAATATAGACTAGGAAACTACCATAAGATGATGATGAGGGGACTGAGGCACGGACTCCTGCACTGGTGTTAACAGCAGACCCTTTATTGCAGACGGGCTGCTTTTATACAGCTCTGCTGAATGTCAAACCCCGCGGTGTTATCCGGTGCGTTCCAACCACCTGTCCCCGCGCTCACCCCTCACAGTCCCCGCTCAGCGGTAACGGATCACTCGCTGTTCCCGCGCAGCCCCAATTCCTCCCTCGGGCAGCAGAAGGCTGCGGTCGTCTCTTCGGTTCTTCCGTTTACGGCGCTTTCCCGGCAACGCTCGTGCGCCGTCCGCTCCGTCAGGGTCCGCGCGGGGCAGCGTTGGGCTCGGCCCGTTCTGTGTGTGCTGCCCGTGCAGCAGCGCGGCGGGGCCCAGAGCGGGAGCGGCAGCATCCGCGGGGCGCGGGGGGACGGGCAGCACCGCGCTACGCGCAGCGGCGGCGCAGGGAACACACCACACGCTGTAATCGTGTGTTGACTCATTCAGAAGCGTCTGTAAACATTAGATCAGTCTATTAGATTTTGTTACCTGGGACAGTACATCTATTCTTGCTGCCACTGGCATGCATCATTGTTTCTTTTTTTGTAGAAAGTTTTATGTAAAATTGGAATGTAATGTTAATAGCTTTCGGAGCATTTTACATTTTCAGAAGCCTGTTTGGAAATGAGCAACCATCTGGAGATCTCGGAAGCTTAAAATATAGGATTCTTTTACTGTGCTTTGTAGAACATGGTCCTGTGTTCTTTATATTGCATGAGAAAATCTTTTAGTACATGAAATGCGGTATAAAGAGAACACAAGTGGCTCTGACTGTTTATAAACCCCGTATTTTAGGTGAAATCTTTCACCTCTTCTCTATCTGTAATACCTCCACAAAAACAAGGCATATATTTCATCCAGCAAATGACATTAACCAGAGTTATTTTACTGTTATTGAGTTATTTCATACTGTCAGTATTTGGGAATAATAGATGTGTCAGATAGTTAACACCTAAATCTACCTTAGATACAGATGTAGCCAATAGAAAGAAAACTATTATGTTTCAGAGGGTGATTAGGGGTATTTATGATAGCATTTTCCCTTACTTTTTCCTCTGGAAAAGACTTCTAGTGGCTTCTCCACACCTATAAGTACTTGGACTAATTAACCGTTTCTCATACCCAGCTGAGTTAGTTGATTTCAGTTACAAGGTGTAATTAGTCACTGCTATTTCTTTGGTAATGTTTGATTAATGTGGACCTCAGCTGGCTGGTAGCAGGTGATTAATAAGAATTTATGGGAAAAAATGGTATGTGAACCTTTTCATTGGAGTTTTTTGGGAAAAAAATAGAAACACTAGATACGCCTTCAAATATAAAATTCTAGCTTCGGTTGCAAGATTAACTGTTAAATTCACAGCTCCAGCTGAGCGAGCTATTATCACTCATTCTAAGCAGAGTTGCCTTTATCCCTTTTGTTACATGTGTCAGTATTACACTAATGAAGACTGAGACAAATGCATCTTATTGCTTCAACTACGAAAAGTAACTGGGAGCTTTTGTATCCCAGCTTTGTCTTTCCAAGACATCTGAAGTTGTTTCCAGGCTCTTTTGAAGAACATAGAAGCATAGAATCATAGAATGCTTGGGATTGGAAGAGTTTACAGATCATCTAGTCCCACACCCTTACCATGGGCAGGGACATCTCCCACTAAACCAGTCTGCTCCCCATCTCTCTTAGTCTTGAATGTTTCCAGAGAGGGCACATCTGCTACTTTCCTGGGCAACCTGTTCCAGTGCCTCAGTACCCTCATTGTGAAGAATGTGTCTACTCTAAATCTAGCCTTTCTGATTCAAAGCCATTCCCCCTCATCTTATCACTATGTGGTCTTGTAAAAGTTCTCCCCCAGCTTTCTTGTAGGCCCCCTTCAGGTACTGGAAGGTCGCTATAAGGTGTCCCTGGAGCCTTCTTTTCTCCAGTCTGAACAATTCCAACTCTCTTAGCTTGTCCTCATAGCAAAGGTGCTCCAGCCCTCTGATCATATCCGTGGCCCTCCTCTGAACCCATTCCAACAGTTCCATATCCTTCTTATGTTGGAGATTCCATTTCTAGACACACTACTCCAGATTAGGTCTCATGAGAGCAGAGTAGAGGGAGAAAGTCACCTTCCTTGACCTGCCGGTCACACTTCTTTTGATGCAGTCCAGGATATGGTTGGCCTTCTAGGCTGTGAGTGTACATTGCCTCCTCATGTCAAGCTCTCATCAACAATCACTCCCTAGTACTTCTCTGCAGGGCTGCTCTCAGTTGTGTCATCCTCCATCCTGTATTTAAACTGTGGATTGCCCCAACCTAGCTGTTGGACCTTGCACTTGTTGAACATCATGAGATTCACGCAGGCCCACTTCTACAGCTTGTCCAGGTTCTATAATTCTATGATCCTGTGATTTAATGAAGTGTAACAGCAGCCGCATATAAAATATACTGTCCTTAAACCTCTGTAATCTACTATATTCATATCATTGCACTACTCATAACTGACTATTTTTGTGAGAAAAAGAGTGTCACAGTCACAAGGATCCTGCTATAATTCCGGCTTTATGAATTATGTCATAGGATAAGTAACACAATCATTTTACAACCAATTGCATATTTCGTTCACTGTATTTAATTTGAAACATGAGATATAATTCATCCCAGAAGTGGCAGCCTCTTCAAGGCTAGGTCCACTGATTCCTTTGTATTGCTTTACTTGTGACAGAGGAATTGTTAATCCCCATTGGAACAGGTACTATTTCCACTAATTCGCTACTATCTTTTTTATATATTTCTTTGGAGTTTACTCAAAAGTATGAAAAGTAACCTGTAATTGAGGATCAGATTAGATGGAACTTCAGCTTGTCATGTTGGATGAATTCAAATCCTGTAGCAAAACCAAGGACTCAGCAAAACTGAGATGTGATTTACAAATCAATCATGCCTTCCTGGTGGGATATATTTTATCTATCCTACCCTCCATATTGTTAATATTTGTCAACCAGGAGTAACTCTTAGGAACTTCTAGGGCTGCAGGCAAATGATCAAGCTGCTGGCTAGATCCTGGCTAGGCTGAGGTTAAGCATTTAGAATCAGGATAATAAACCAAATTTGCTGTTCTGACCATACAGCCCAAATGAAGTCTGATTCTATGCTCAAAGGGATTGACGAGGTATGTGGGGAGCTTTCCTTGCCTGCCAAAGGCCTCCAAGGCGACAGATTGAGCATGCTGTCTTCACCACATCAGTGCCTGTTGGAGGCTTATTGGTACCAGTAAGTATCCTTCACCTCCTACTGATGAGCCAATGTGGTATTTGCAATTCCAGATAACTATTGTTCACAACTAGCACATGGTAAAGTGAATGAACTGTTCTTTTGTAACTCCTTTGGTCTGTAAAATGAGTTTTACGCTTCCTTGGTTTTTACTCAACTGTAAGTGTTGATGTGCTTTGCCATTTCACAACATTCCAAAACTGCACCCAGCACTGACTTCTGATGTTTGAAAAATTATACTTTGCAGATGGTTTTCAATGGGTTGTTTAGATACATTATCCAGTAGCCTATTTCTTAAACCAATTCTGAAACAAAGAGAACCCTGAGTATACATAAGCCTGTTCTGTCACAGTCAGAAATCCTGTGGGTAGTGTGTCATCAACTCTTTCTTACCTCTGTAAGAATCAACATATAGTTCTGTGATTTAGGCTATTGAAAAATTCTAGTGTTAAAAAGGTAGACTCATAGTTGGCTTTCCCTCAGATTACTGCTTGGAATGATGATTTTGTACAAATTTAGTTATTTATAACTATAATTGAACTATGAATTCCTAAAGTGTTATTTAGAAGTTATTCAATAGGTTTATCTCATGTAAGTACTAAAGTACTTCAGTGCATAGCATATCTACTGTAATATGTAGTGCTAGAAGCCAAGCTTTTAATGATTAACTTGTGAAACCACGATATTGTGTCTGCACACACATTACTGTAGCTAGACATTCTTGACTCTGCAATCAATATGTTACATCACTGCATTATGATTTAAATTCCCATACGCAGGAGGAGTTTCAATAAGGAAGATAATGGAGCATAGAATATATGACGCTAGATGCTCAGACATGGTATATCAAATGTGATGTAATTTAAGCCTTTTACACCCTATTTTTAAAAAATGTGACAAGTACTTAATCACAGCCATTTTTATTGCACCACATTACGATTCTGTTCGTTTCGGGTCATTAGAATGTGCGCTTATTCTGAGGGTAACTATAATCAACTAAATCCATTGATATTTTGGGATGTTGTTTTGCAGCTGCATGGATTCTACTAATTTTCTAATATTAGATATTATTGCTGTTTTGTAATTTTCTTGAATTATAAGGATCTTCCTATTGCCTTAATGCAAACAGGAACAGACTAAAGACATCAACTATTTTTTATATATTTAATGAGCTACAACTGATATCGCTGACACCTTTCTACATTCTGTGTCTCAAGTCCTTGCCTACTATCATGGTCTCAGATGTTGATGTAACTGTATTTGTCTTGTATTAAATACTCTACCTTACTTTAATTTCTCTGAAGACAGAAATTTACTGCCTCTATTAGCACAATTATCTGCTGATTCAGCAAAGAGGACTAGAGCTAAATGAGTTCTGGGACATAATCTATCGTACACAACTCCAGTTCAATTTTAATATTTAAGCAAAAAATATTGGGCTGGATGTTTACAGAACTGTAAACTGTGTGGTTTAATTCCCTTTGTGGTAATAAGACACTATTCTAGTCTTTAACCAGTGCTGAATATAAAGTAAAAATACCATTACCTTTCCCAATTGTCACACAGTTCTTTGTTTATTTTTTTCTCTCCACTTGCTTTTGCATCTGGAAAGTACTATTTTTTTTTCTGTTCATTATCTGCAATCTTGCTTCTGTGTTTGAGTCCAGAAGGCTTCTGTGAAAGATACCTTATTCAAATACATGTGTACATCTAACCTGCAGAAACAACGACAAAATACTCATTCTACAACATTTAAGTTCTCAAACAAACTGATTCTGTCTCAGCCATATTCTTGTGTCTTACTGATTAAGGTTTCTAAAGTAACTTTTAAATTCATTGTTTTGAAGAAGCTATGTTGCCATCACCTGTTTTCCTTCAAAAGCAGCTCAAATTTGGAGAAACCTCCTTGTATAAACAACATTCCAAATCTACTTTATTCTTATGATAGCTTAATATTTGCTAAGAATATGGACAAAAATCCATCGGTCTAATTTGCTAAGCCTGACTCTATTGTTGTAAACCATGTTCAGTTTCATAACCGAGAGTGAGCCATTTTATTTTACCATGTGAACAGCCACATAGAACTGGAGTTCAACTGTCACTGTTTTCCCTCAAAAAAATTTCTTTCCTGGCAAGAAGATGAAATCACCTGGATGCGATTCACAATCTAAAACCTGTTGTGTGGAGCATTTTCTACTAAAAAAAAAAAAAAAAAAAAAGTGAACTTTCACTTTTTGACAAACCTTTTAAACACTGTCTTTGGAAGATAATTTCATCTGCTGCAGAATTGTCAAGAGCATACTTCCTTTAGAGAAAGTATAAGTGCTTCATTACAAATTTAGAGTTCCTCTTCTTATTTGTCCCTCTGTGTTTTCTGCAGAAAATAGTAAGAAAAGAGATCAGACTCATGTTGGAGATGCATCTTAAGAAATGTTCAAAACTGAAGTCAGCACAGGTTGCAATAAGTTATGGAAATAGGCATCTGATTTTGCCTGTACCAACAGCATTTTGAGCACACGGCTGAGAATCCTTAAGATATTATTTATCTAAAAATGCAATTCTAAAAATAACGTTTTAAAAGGCAAAATGATTGGGCAGACTTAAAAACTAGCAATCAGAAGATCACTTATCATGAAACAAACATTATTCATTACGCTTTTAAGCCTTCTTTCTTTTTGCTCTGAATAGCTTATGCTCACGGAATTTAGCTTTCATTAAAATCCAGCAGAGTTTTCTCACTGATTTTGAAGCAGACAAAATTTCACCCCAGGATTCCAATGGGATTAATTTCAGCAAAAGGGGCTATTCAGCTTGAATAGCAGCAAAAAAAAAAAAAAAAAAATTGGTCATAGGACAAAATAAACTCTCGAGTTTTAGTTTCCTTTGGCCATCTATAGTGCTTTCCTGTGCTGTAAAGATACAAATAGAGGTTGTCCAAGACCGCATAACATTTCAAAAAACAGCCAGATAATCAATGCCTTCAGTGGTTATAGTGTGAGTTACAAGGGACAACATATGTCTTAATTCAAAAGTGAAGGAATTAAAACCCACCATGCTTTTGTACAGTGAGCAGTTCAAACGTTTCATTTTCTTGGCCAAATGCCTCTCTTTCTGTTTAATAATATAAAATTCCTGTGCTTATTTAAAATATCTGTGTCTTCCATAATTTAAAAAGAACTCTCATTTATTTATCTAAACTAAGGCATTAAAATTTATATACTCTATAGGGTTCTTTATTCTAACTTTCTTTTTCTCTGATTTAAGACTTCTGTGGCTTGGCTTTCAAATTTTGCATCCTGTTACAAACTTACAATCAATCTTTTCATAATCTCCTAAAATTGCTCCTCTTCTTTTCCAAACTGAGTATGGTGATTGTGAAAGGCACTGAACTGCTGTTTGAGATTACTATGCAGTAAAACAGGTAAAGCAAAATCAGACTAAAGTTTTCCACCAGTGTTTGGAACCACTGAAAATGTGCTGTAGACAAGATCTAGGTGGTACAGAACAAGTCCAAGTTCTACTATCATTATTGTCACTGGTCTTTCCTTGATAGAATTATCAGCTGCACCAAAAATTAAGTGTAATAATGTTTGTGATACGGATTTTGAAAGGCAAAGGTTTATTTATGTTAGATTCAGAACATCAGTCAAACTCAGAAAACCTTAGATGATACGACCTAGCTGATAACATCCAGCCTTTTATTAAGCCTTCTAAAAGCTCACAAATTTTGTCTTAGGTGAGTGTATGACGAGATAAACATTCCACCTTCTTTTTCTGTCCTCTTTTTCTTTTCCTTACATCTCTTTCTTCATGTCTAGATACACAAGGAATATCATGCTTCTTTTACAACTAAAAGGATCTACCTCCTTGTCTTTCAACTGCCTTCTATGCTTTCAGATCCCAAGAACCTCAACAGGAGGTTCTCACCTAGCAACCATTCATATGACATATCATATCTTAAACAATTTAACTTTACATATACCAGCATTTGCACATTCACATCAGCCAGTTCAGGTAGAATTTCTTAACTCTTTCCTTCATCATGTCCATGCTTAAAATGGAGGCATAACAATGAGACATCCATCAGGATATTTCAATGCATTCCACTCAAAACCAGCTTATGTATTCTCTCACCAAGAAGAATATTTGTGTGGTCACCAAAATTTCCATAAGTATACAAATAATTAACAGGCAAAGTCATTCAAATCAGATTTGGATAAAATTTTGAATTCTGTTTGTTGATGCAAGATCAAAAGCGAAAACACTATCCTGATCCTCTCCTTAGGAAAAAAAATGAGGTCAGGGTGACATTTAAAGGTCTACCTCACCAAAAGTATTTAGGAAGCATTTTCATCTCTGATTGATTCTTGCAGAACAATATGATCTTTACCTTTTCAAAAGTTTAAAATTCCTAACCAGTCCAAGGTCAGGGAACATTTTCTTAAGGCCTACCAGGTGTATTCATAGCAGTTGCAAGAGCTAGCCAAACTGCATTGATTGATGAACAGCAAAGATACTATCTCATAGAACACAAGGATGAAGGTAGAAATATTTGTACTTAGACATTTCAGAAGAGCTGAACTTAGAAGCTGAAAGTAAAATGAATAAAACCCAGAACTAATAATTTGAAGAAAAGTGTTAAATACAGATTGGGAACAATAAGTATAGAACATGTTTCACTTAGGTACTCAAGAAGCCACAAACTCATTATTGACAAAACACAGATAAGGGCACCCATACAGAATGCTGTGTTGCACTTAGAGGAGTGGGGAATTTATTTTTGTAAATAGGGAAAGGAAGAAAAGAATTGATAATAAAATCTCATCTAGGTTAGAGCAGATCACCAGGCACACTATATGTAGTCATAACACAGATGCAGACAACCACAAACACACACAGAGTAACAGAAGGCAGGGACAACTGACAACAGCTAGTAAAGAAATGCACAGAGTGGATGCTAGAGACTGTAGATAAGGAAAGTAATAATGTTCCAGGAAAGATGTGTATGAATAGGCAGCGTGGGACAGAGTAAGACTATAGAGTCAGACTTTTCTTACTGTTGTCTAGTGCCATGACAAAACGTATGGGTGCACAGCAGGAAACAGAGCTTTTTGTTCATTTTTATTTGTTTGTTTCTTTGGGGTGTTTTATTGTTTTTGGGTTTTTGTTTTTGTGATTTTTTTTTTTTTTTTACCGTGGGAGTAGTCAAAAACTGGAATTATGTTCCTGCAAAGTTTTTGCAGTGCTTATCAATAACATATTTAACTTCACACGGACATGAGCAACCTGCTGTAGCTGATACTTCAGGTGAGGAAGTTGAATTAGATGGCCTCAAGAGGTCCCTGCCAACCTCAGTCTCTCTGTGATTCTATAAATGATTAGCAGAGCTGAGGTAATTTAAAAATCAAAGTCATATAATACATAGGAAATTCCTATGATTTTTTTGTTCACGTGCCAGTTGGAAATAATAAAGCTATTACCAGTCCTATGAACTGAATATTTATTTTATTGTTCTATTTTTGAGAGGATATGTTCATATCCCAACAAGAAGGTTTTATTTTTTTTATGGCCTTAAAGTAAAAATGGTGCAAGTCTACATTGGTTTATGTACTGATCTTGAATCAGCAGGTCTTTATAACTTCTATCAAAGAAGAACTTGACAGAAATGGCAATTTTCAGTTAACACTGGCATATTTGGAAAGACCTAGTCAAATACGAAAACCATAACTTTGTACCTATGCTTAAAATGTTTAAATGAGACAATCAGGTAATCATAGGGTCATCTGCATGGCATGGATTTCAATTTAGTGTTTCAGTGACATGAATGATACCTTTTTACAAAAATCTTAAAGGACTTACGTTTCAAAGCTGGACAGCAGTTAAGAAATAAAACATGTACATAACGTGATCAAAACAAGAAGAAAACAAATAGCACTTAAAAAAAACCCAGCACTTAAAAAAAACATTTACATAAACATATAAACCACTTATATGTGTTTATCTTTGTATTTATGCACACTTCTGTTTATAGTAGTGCCAAGATAATATTAACTATGATCATTATGTTACATTATTTACCATTCACAAATATTCAGGCAACATTATGACTTATGAATGGAATCTTGGCTACCTCCTTTATACTCTTGAGCCAACATAATAAGCATTCTTCTGTGTGTATTGCAAGATAAGTAATCACTAATGTTCCGGGGCACTCCTATGAATAGTATGACACTAATAGGTTTCAAAGTTGAGACTTGCAACAAAGACTCAAGATGACAAATTTTTAAGTCCATGGAATGGAAATTATTAATTTCCACTAACTTGCAAATATTTATATGGCACAAAGAATGTCTAGGCCAGTTTGAATCATCTGGTTCATGAATTATGCTCCTACAAAATAGAAGTGACAAACTTAGTAAAGAAATAGCAATACATACGTACACAAATCTATTAAGAAACAAACCTTGATTTTAGTCTTTTTTGAAAAATTTGCTAATTGATTTTAGTGATGATATTTCCACATTTTAAAGCATTCCTAGTGCCAATAAAATTTTATGTTTTAAAGTTCCAGAATTTTCCACTTGTGCTTATTTTCTGTGATTCACTACTGAAATCTCTTACAACTAAGTAGATGTGCAATTAGAAGAGCTGTATATGCAGTGATGAACAGACAGTGATACCTCCCTGAGGAATAGAACAGGTGCTGTAACATACACCAAATGTGAAGCACTATACTTCATTTTAAATAATTTAGTAGAACAACATAATGATATGGAAATAATTCCACTTTTCACACATCTTCACATATCTTTAAACAACAAAACACTACAAAAGGAATGTAAAGAGAATTCTGATTCTTTTGAAGGTTGAGTAAATCAATAACAATATGCTTTTCTTACAGCCATACAGATAAAATAGGTGATTTTAAACATTTGCACCTTCTGTCAGAACTAGCTGATCTCTTTTCATTTAAAAAAAAAAAACCACAAGCTCAGCATTCCTCAAGATAATACTTAGTAAGTGCTCTTGAATCTTTTCCCGCTAAAAATATTCAACAAATCCATGTAATTTAGTTTTCTATACTTGTTTTCCACTTAATTCTGCAGACATTAATAAACTCTGACCTGTTGATGTTAAATTGTAAGTAACAATTTATTCAACTCACTTTGTCTCATTCTTTGTTGATTTGTTTTCTCTTTGTCTGTGATTTGATTTAATTATTTGTTACCGTTCAAAAAAAGTTCCTAGATTGGAGTGAAGAATTAATTTTTTAAGTTGCTAAATAATGAAATATTAATTACAGACATTTAATAATAAAAGTACTATAACAGTAGAGTATGTTATATGGTATTATCTTTTGGTCTTTATTAAATGAGTGAGACTACTGGAGCGAGGCCATTGATAAATACTCTTGCTGACAACAAGCCAAATAAGTTTTATTGTTCTGCAGCATTCATTCAAAAGATATATTTCCCAAAATATTGCAGGCAAAAGACTTGTTTTCTGGAGCATTCATAGGTAAAGGAAATTAGACCAATTTTTTTAAGAATTTTGTATATTATTTATTCAATATATTTTTGAAATTAGTACTTTTTACAACAGGAAGAAACAGCACTTGACTTGGTCTTTCTGTGTGACTTCCTAAATCTAAAAAAAAAAAAAATTCTAACCAGCTCAAATGGCAACTGATCCAGCATCATCTTTTATATTTGCAAACATTTATTCAAGGCACTTCTAATGTTAATGTACCGCAAGCACCTAATCATCAAAAAAGTGACTACTGTGCTTATATGTGTGGTAGGTTTCCAGAGATGCATTCATTCTTAGAACTGTTCTTTCTTCTATGAAATGCCCTTAATGTCTTTTTCATTTAATAGGGCAATGTTTCCCTTTTTCACTGCAGAAGGGGAAGGTTGTCAGGGTAAACTCAGAGTGAGTATCCACATCTTTATTTGCTATAAAATGAGATGACAACGTAAATAAATATGGAAGACTTGTAGATCCTTAATAGGTTTATTGTTAGCAGCTTCTTTACCAAAGGCATTTCAAAACATTTTTTTTTTGCTATTACAGAAGTTCATACATCTGTTGGAATGGCTACCCGTACGCCAGGAAACAATCAGGAAATAAGGATGTCATAATTTTTTGAGTGACTAGTCTCAACAAATTTGTAATGTGATCAGTGGATGCCTGGAGTCCATGGACAATATCTAAAATGAATTTTAGTTCAGGTATTTTCCTGTATTGCTTTACCTAAGTGAATTTGCCAAAGGAGTCTGTCCTTTTCTACACTGAAACATCATTTTGGAATCTACAATAATTTCAAAATGCTAAGTTAGATTAATTAGTTAAATATTTTGAAATAATTTTGATGTTTAAACATTAGTTGTTACAATGCAGTTGACAGAGAGGAAGAATCAACTCCATATTCACTAGAAAATTTGTGGTAGTGTTTGGCAGCTCAAAAAAAAGGATCTAAAACTTGGTGGTGAGCAAGAAACTAATTAATAATATAAGAATAGAACGAAGACAAAGGTACATCTGAAATGTTTCTGTGAGAAGTGTAAATTTGCAGAGATAACCTACCGGAGATCCAAAATTCTCTCCTACGGTAAAGATCCCCCTCCATTTTAAGTGTGAAGCAAAGTTCATTCCTGTTTCTTAAAATACAGTTCTGAAAGAGAGTTAATAGATATCAGCACATATTTTGTGAATTGATTGCTGAATATACATAAATAATAATAACAAAGAGATCGAGGAATAGGCATGAAAATTTAGGACTTCATTGTGACAGGTGATCACTAGTTTGCAGAGTGTCTTCCATTTCCCTTTTTTGTCTCTCTTCAGCTTGAAATTGCACGGGTTCAGGCTGGGGAAGGCGCATACCTTCAAACTTTCCTGAAGCATCTCAAACTAATTCATTACAACATGTGCAGAGGTAGAAGTGGTCAACTTGGTCATGATTTAAGGGCAAATATCAGATACCGTTGTTACTCTATGGAGAGCCTGATGCTAAGAGTTTATGCCAATATGCACTAGATTACAGAATCTTCAGTGAAGCTGCATCTGGTTTCTCTACCTTGATCAGACTGGGCCATTAATTAAGTGGAATTTGCTATGCGTGCTGAAATCCAAAGAAATGAACACCTTGGGAATTTAAAATACAAAGCCTATGGCATTCAACTGCTTTCCAAGAGTAAATACTGAACAGGACTTTTTATCAAGATCATATTTTTCACAGTGGGCACCTAAATTTCACAGTTCTACTTAAGTTCTTTGAATATCACTCCTGGTAAAAAAGCAGGGCTACATACGATGAGCTTACTGTTACAGGTTCTCAACATGGTCACGTACTGTAAGCCAAAGAATCAAACTTTTCTTCATGAAACACCCTATCCTCAGCCTCTTGTGATTTATGGAATAGAATTTATGAAGAAGACCAATGCAAATGTTTTATGGTTCCAGTGCATATAGTGTATATTATGTAACTGAAGAAAAAAGAGAGAAGTGCTGGGATTGAAGCAGTAATTTCCTGCACTGAAATTAAACTTTGCTAATCAATTTTAAGTAACCAGCTAATGCATTTATGTAATAAACTAATCAATCTTAAATGCATATTTTACCATTTGGATTGAATTTAATATGCCAGCATGCAATTAAGTGACATTATTGACAATGATTTGAACATATAATTGGTAATTTGATATTACAATTGGTGTTCTGTGCCTGATAACAATTTTCTAACAAATTCAGTGTCATTAATTTATTCCTTCATGTTATTCTGCAGGACATATAGAATATAAATTACTAATTAGCTTTGAAAAGATGAATTCCTGAGGTTTTAACCACCAAATTCCTTGCTTAGATTCTATATCCAAAGATTGTGTAAAACAAAAAAAATCACAAAACACTTAAAAAAATTCTATCAGCGAATCTTCTAGTATAAATAAAAAGATAAGAAATATTTTCCGGTACATCCAGCTGAAATAGAAACATTTGGTCTGAGTCTATATAGTTTTTAGAGCTATTTTGTTTTATGTCTAACGATTACAGAATTCTGTACTCAACTCTCATAAGTTTTCACAACAAGAATGATACTAGCGCTATTGCAACAGAAATAAAGAACACGTCAGGAAAACAATATAGATACAAATGTGTGTCACTTAATGGAGAAACTGTTGTTAGTTAGAGAACACTGTCAGGACATTGGACTACTAATCTTTAACTATCTGACTCATTCATTTATTGAGGTACTGAGCTTTTGTGGGTGAAATTTCGCGTGTTCAGAAATGTCTTGAGTAAAAGAGATCCGCTTCACCCAGTGAGAGCCTATATATCAGCTGCACAATCTGTCTGTTAGACACTAAGATCCATTTACATCATGGCAGAACTGGATGTTGTTTTCAGTAACCTATCTTTTCTACTTGGGCATCTGTTCTGTCCATTAATAATCCCAATTATGGCAGTCTCAAAACTTTCCTTGACAGCATATTCTATTGTTTAACTATCTTTTCAGCAGTAAATCTGCTGTTTTGTCCTAACATTTAGCCTACATTTTTCCCACTGAAGCTTGAGGCAATTATTTCTTCTTATTTCTTCCTTGAAGATGAAGTATAATTAATCTCATTCTTCTTTATAGCATCCTTTATGTACAGTCTTTACCAATATAAATTATTGTTATATAATTAATTCATATTATTTATCTATTTATTTCTCTAGATTCAGCACACAGATAATAAATAAAAAATAAATGAATTAAAAAATAGGAGATTCAGAAAGGAGATGTGTGTGTGTGTGTGTGTGTGTCTTTGCACATCATATGTTCTTTTAAATGACACAAACCGAACATTAACAGAAGGACTTTCAATGAAATTCATAAGGCTATTCAAAGTAAATGGCACAGTGTGACCTGCTTGCAGGCTAATTATTTACCTTTCTAAGAACAATCCTTTAACTTATCAAGATGAAATAAAATTGTCATGAGAAAAAAAATGTACGTAAACGTGTCTGTCAGTAGTTCAAGGAAGACGGACAATGTACACAGTTCCCTTCCTAAATTTTTTATGTTATAATTTCTAGAAATTCCATTATCTCACAGAAAGCTATTTATCCAAATGAAATTATTGTAAATTGTACCTGATTTCCAGTCTTGTTCACTGATACTATAGTTGTAATTGTCTATAGGTAAAAAATACCACCATAACTAAAAATAACTTGTAACCACTGAGGAAAATATTTTTACTACAATCTTTAAACACTCATCACCCCGAAAGCAATTTTCTTGGAGCATCATGAATAGTGGACGCTTTGTACTAGAAATGCAGTAAGACCCTAAGTTCTTGCACAATACTACATGAGGATGTAGCATACTAAAACCACATATCTTACATGAACATAAAAGACATCATGGTTTGGGATATAAGCATTTTTTTAGACATGAAATGTCAACCTAACTCCCCTATAATTTGATTTGCAAGTGTTTAAGTTTTAGTACTTTTAAGTATTAAAATTGTTAAGTTTAAGTTTTAATACTTTTTTTTTCATGAAGTAGAAGAAAACAAGTAATTAATCATTGTGTCTCTTGTAAGTATTCCTTCTGTTATGAGCCTCTGTCACTGAAACCAGGTGGGTTTCAGAAATGTCTATTGCCTAAGTAAACAACCCACTCATCCCCATTAAGGTAGTACAGTTTGCTTACTTTTTATCGCTTTTCAGGGGGAAGTTCTCATCATGACTACAATCTGATACATCCTTGTTGTGATAAATTGCAGTATTATCAGTCTTGTGGATCCCTACACGTTGACAGAATTATTTGGTTGTTCCTGTATGACACACAGTTAAACAGAGCAGAATCTGGCAAAAATCAATGTAGAAATGAGCAGCTTTGTCAGTAAAATTATGTGTTCCCTATTGTACACAGATGTTTTGAAAGCTTTCTAAATCACCGCTGATGATCAAAGCATTTCTGGTTTCCATAGACAGAGTTGCATGATGCTTACCAGATTCATGTCCAGCAAAGCAGCAGTTGATTGTTAGGAGTTTTTGTTGTGCAGGAAGTATGCTGCCCAAACTGAGACATGAAGTGACATTTTTTTCCATATTACACATATTACAACAACTTGAGATCCGCCTGGGAAAGAGTCTGACCTCTTGGACTAGGATATGATCTAATAAAATATTCTCAGGATTATTTGGTATCTGTTTAGCTGTAATAAAAAGATGCAGTGATAGTATGAACATATATCCAGTGCCTAGGAAGAATAAACTATTTTCCTGCACTTAATATTACATTTGTGGCATGTGAAAACTATTTTTTCTCGTCCCAAGACAGATTTTCTTGATTCATTCAAGATATGATCTAGTCAAAGCTATCAGGAGGGACAAAGAGATGAATAAGATTCTGCTTATTGTGCAACAAAGTGAAAAAAGAAAGAAAACAGATACAATCTGGTGCTAAAGGATTGATTGCTACTAGTAGTTATTCTGAAAAGAAAATTAGTTGATTAAGACATGCATATATAAATGTCTTTCCATTTGGGGCTTTCAAAATGCTTTATAAGGATTTTAATATAACAGTGTGCCAATTGGAGCTAGCGAAAGATAGAGGTTAAAGACAGCACTTAACTGAATCACCTAAGTTAGGAACCTGCTCTTAATTTTTTTCTAGTGTATAATAAAAGTAATGTTGTATTAAAATGTGTATCAAGAAAATCTGAAGCCCTAAAGCACTATTTAGGCTTAATGTGAAAAACTATAGCTTCATTATATAATTGAATTTTGGAAAAATATAAAGCATCCAAGAAATTGTTTTAAATTCAGGATACCTATGCATGGAAAACTTGAATTCCTGCAAACTGGAGAAGCATCTGTAAGGTGTTTTAACAGATGTGGAAAGTGAAAAAAAAATCATTTTGAAAGACGCACAATTAAAATGTCATTGTTTACTCATCTAATACATATATTTGTGGTTCAGTATGCCTCTTACATGCTGAGGATCAATGGCATCAGCCCATACCACCCATACTGTGGTGAAGTTACACAGGTTTCAAGTAACAGACATTGAGTTACCTTCTTTCAGGCTTTTCAGGAGTGTGGCTGTGCAGCGTATAGCTCAAAACAACATGAAAAGAATATAAAATATAAGGTGTGCCCGTAAGTTAACTAGATTTTACACATATGCTTCTCTTTTTCCTGGCATTTTTGAATATATTAGTCGAGACTTCGATTTGAAAATCAGTCTTTCCACTCTGAGACAAATCCTGTTATATTTGATCTAATAAAAATGGAAACACAGTTTGGGAGTGGTGGGGAAGTGAATCATGATCATGGACTGCTGATGAGTATATTCTCTGCAGATATTCCCAAGAGAGTCGGGAACAACTTCATAGACTCATTTGAGCAGATTGATTAGTGATTAATCATTCTGCAAGACAAGGAGAACAATTCATGCCCATCATTCCTATGCATAAGGAGCCAGCCATATATCAGTGGTTTGAGAAACACAGATGGGATCATCAGAGGATCATTCATAATTTTTTTTTTTTTTTTACATTTTCTTGAGAGGATTTTTTGAGTTAAACAGTGTATTTGAAAGCCAGCATACATGTCTTCCAAATGAGAAGGGAAAGGAGTCACCCATGCTTTTTCATCCACTTTCTTGACTTTGCTTAGAGTCAGGCATACCTTGGCTAGGGCATAAACCAGATCAAAAGAAAATCTTTTCTGCTGACATGACTGAAGACAAACATAAAAAGACTTACGAACAAAGAATATTAAAACAATACTGAAAAGCACTCTCAGCTGAATCCTCTCTCCAGATGGAACTGATTCTGTCAATCACGTAGGCTGTCTCTATGTGCCCTTACGACTGGACTTGCTCCTTGGGGACAGCTCGTTCTCTCGAACTCCTTCATGTTACGTTCAGCTTCTGAGGCAGAGGTTCCTGCTACACACACGAGGTCTAGTATATCATTTAGAGAAACAGATGCAGTTCTCTGATGACAGGCAGGGAAGGATTTCTGTCTCCTTAGGTGGTGAACTGTGGTGGAATCTGACCTAATGCCCCCCTTGGCTTCCACCAGCGTGCTGTTAGATATTCCAGCCACCATATCCTCAGGCACTTTAGCCACTTAATTGGGTCAGAATTCAGACAGAGCTTTTCAGTCTCAGGATTTCTTGACACATATCTCTGTGCAGGCCCACAACCAAAATTTAGTTGTTATTCTCCAGGCTAATTTTGACTTCTCAGATTCCTTCTGGAGCCTAGATATGTCTTTGCTTAAGAGGCAATACTGGCTTTTCATTAATTCCTTGCCATTGAGCTCACAGAATTCACGTTATTTTGCTCCTCAGGTTTCCCTTTTTCTTGAGGAACCCTCTATGTTTTGTCTCACCTTTGTTTAAAAAGGAATAACCTTTTTTTAATCTGTTTGCTTGTTTATAATATACAAGGCCAAAATTATGCAAGGCTTTATGTGGGGCAGTCTGCAAACATGTATAGGACACACACCTGTACTCACTCCTCTGCTCTAAAGTAGGCTGATTTGTAGTAAATATCAGGCAAATCACATATTGCATATTTGTGTAATAATACCTTTTTCTCGCTCATCTGTTTGCAGAATCCATAAGTTTGGTGTTCTTTGTCACACTAAGTTTTTGAACAACCTCAGGCTGATGCATTTAAAGATTCTGTCCCAAGATTCTCCTTTTCTGTGGACAGAATCATCCCCCAAATTACATCAGATAATAACTTTTCAATGGATAAAATCAGCACCAATTTAAAGGCTAGTTGCTTGAATTCCTTATTAGACTGCTGGTTAGAGGCAAAGCTGAAAGGTCACATTCTGCATTCGGGCTTTAAACATTTTCAGAAGGGAAGTAGCAGAGCCCAACTAATAGGGGAATTTAGGAAAGTTTATTTGATTTTAGACTGATTAATTAAGTTCCAGTTCAGTATAATTGGTAATATTTGTTTCCTTGGTTTTCATGAATGACAAACATGCATGTCAATGTCTATGTATGAATGCCACATCAGAAATAAAGCATAAATCATCTGATTTGACCTTCTGTAAAACAAAGGCTACTCAGTTTTTCCTGTATTCAGTCCAAAGAATCCTTTCTTATGTGGTTTACACCGCAAATCATATCCCCACAGAAAATGGAAATAGGAGCATACATAATTTTAAATATTCTCAAATGTTGCTTTTGTCTCTAGAGAACAAGGAAATAAGATAAATCCTTATCCTTCCACTTGGCTAGTCACATCACTAATTTGGTTATGGGTGGAAGAAAGATTTTTTTCTTTTTCACCTCAATGGTAACTTTTTTCTTCTTATTTGATGTTTCATCCAGTGTAACTGTGATAAAGTGAACTAGTTCACTGTATAGGAGTTTAGTGTTGATGGCAAGTTGAATACAAGTCAATAATCTACCCTGGTAACCAAAAGGGGCAACCGTGTCCTAGGGTGCACCAACCACATTATCGCTGGCCTGTCGAGTGAGGTGATCATCCCATTCAACACTGCACTGGTGCGGCCCCAACTTGAGTACTCTGTATAGTTTTGAGCGCCTCAGTATCAGAAGGACACTGAACTATTAGAGTGTGTCCAGAGGAGGGGAACAAAGCTGATGAAAATCCTTGAGGGCAAGACATACAAGAACTGGCTGAAGTCACTTGGTTTGTTCTGCTCGGGGGAGAGAAGAGTAAAGAGTGACCTCATGGCAGTTTACAAATTCCTCAAGGTGGAGGCAGTGTAAGGAGAGGTACTGATCTCCTCTCTCTAGTGACCACTGATAGGACATGAGGAAATGGAATGAAGCCGCATCAAGGAATGTTCAGGTTAGATATTAGGAGAAAGCTCTTCACTGAGATGGTGATTGTCACTGGAACAGACTCCTCAGGAAAGCGGTCACAGCACGAACTCTGTCAGAATTCAAGAAACATCTGGATGACAGTTTTAGTGATATGGTTTAATTTTAGGTAGCGCTGTGAGGAGCACATAGTTGGACTCAGTTATCCTTATGGGTCCTTCCAAACTTGAAACATTCTGTAATTCTGTCTTCTCCATTTTCTGTCTCAGTTTCAGATCCTGTAGGCTGGTCCCTTCATATTGTTTCCATTCTATAGTAATCTCTTCACAGCCCACAGTCTAAACTATCCACTCTAGTCATGTGTGCAGCCAGCATCTGGTTTGTGGAACTGAAAGCAACAACTATGTCACTGACCTGCCCTGAGGATAGCTTGCACAGCTATGATTTACGTTGTCAGTATTCATCGAACCAAAACTGTCACTTAACAAGACCTAGTAATGAGCAATCATAGTGGAGTTCAGAGAAGCTTCCTGAAGTTTGGCTATTCATTCTGTTTCACTTGGAATTCTTACTATAAGAATAGGCTGAAAATGTAATCAGAACAATTTTCTAGCGTTTCCTTGTTCTGATGATCTTAGGATATGTAGGTATACAAAGGTAAACTTTCATTTCCAGATTTACCAACTGCCACAGAGTACATTGAATACTAAATTGTTCAACAAGGAAACTCAGGCAGCCAAGGACAGAAGAGCAATAAAACTTAGATATGTAATGTAATAATTATTTTTGCACTTTTAGTGCTATAATGCTGCCATATGAAGTAGATGTCCAGAGAGTTGATGACTGAATTCAGAAAGTTCTTTCCAAGATCTCAGTCCCACAAAGGATGATGACCGCATCAATGCATTCCTTTACTAACCTCCAGTTCCATTCAGTTCTTACATTTGATACTAAAAGACCAGTATATCTATTGATACCTTTATACTTATTGATGATCCAAATACTTAGAAACCAAAGACCTTAAAGTCACAAAGGGCTGACCTTCAATACGATACTGCATAATGTACAGTTAGAATGAGTGTTAGACTGAAGCTGGGATAAAACAGCTAATAGCATGATGATCCTCTGGGATAAAAGCTATTGGGTCCAATTTTCCACATTTGCAAAAACCTGGGCTCTAAACTCCTCTTGTGCACAGACTTCATTGACCATTTTATTACTAAACTTCAAAATTTTTTCCCTCTACTTTTATTCACCTTGAAGAGCTTGTTCAGTTTCTTCTACTTCTAGAAATTTTCTCTTCCCTAACTCCTACAGCAGCACATAGGAACTACTGCATCATATATGAGCCTTTAAATTTATTGCTCAAATTTACAGACTTGCCCCACTCCCAAGTCTCCATTGCCTTATTCAGAAATTAAATTTTTGTACAATTCTGTTGAACACCACCACATATAGATATTTCCCATGTATTTTTCATGTGTTAGACATACATGCGTGTATATAACAGGTTTAATTTTTGGCAATTTTTATTTACACTTCCCAATTGCTTCCCTATTTCTAACACATACAAAACTTTGAGGTTTTACTTTTAATGATACCTAATAACTATTTAGTGTTCATAGTCTTTTGAAAAATAAGACTCAATATTGGATGGGTGAGTGATAAAACATCTAAGGAGCCTTTCTGTCTTCTTTCTGTCTCTCATGAAAGTATTTTGTATTGTGGACAAGATTGAAACTTTTTTTTTCAAAAGTACTGTAAAGTTTTAAGATATTTTGCAATTAAATAAAAAAGCTTATTTAGCTGTTTCTCTTACTCATTCTATTACTTATCTGGATAAGATCTTGAAAACTATGTAGTATTTCTCAAATTGTAACTATATGTTTAAAGTTTTTCCTTCCTTTTCCATAAGATAAGCATTAGAAATCTTTTTTTTTTTTTTTTTTACATTTCTTTTCATTTTATTTCATTTCATTTCAAGTCTGGGGAAAGCAAAGCTAGATCTGAAAGCAAGCATCCTACTTTGAGTACAATACAAGACTCTTTAAAGATCTTCAGACAAGTCAACTTCAGTAGTGGATCTAAAAAAGGAATTGTCAGCTTGCTGTGGAAGATGAAAATGGTTTGGCTGTGAATGTTGTTTTAAAAATAGATTCTCTGTTCTCCAGCTATGTGATATGGTACATTCTGTTGCTTTGTATGTCTAAATATGACTCTCTAATGAAGTGTAAGGGAAATTCATACTTGTCTGATGGATTCTACATGCCCGTGACTGCTACATTTTGGCCAGGAAAATAATAATACTTGGTATTTATGGTATCATTAGGTAATCATTAGGTCCAAAATCACTTTTCAAATATTTCTAAACAAAATTTTTGCAACTTAGGTAATCAATGTATGTTTACTTGTAGTCATAAATAGCAGACAAACAAAGCATATAGAGCTCGGCTATTTTAGAAATTAATCTCACTCATAAAGAGATTTTTCAAAAGAACTTTAGAAAGTACACAGTGTCACCTAGCCTACTGCTTACAGCAGCTGTCGTGTGCTTTGGAAAATATAGCTATTATACAAATAAATTGAAATTGTGATCTTTTGAAGCCAGCTGTGTCTTTTGAACACACTAGAATACATGGCTCGAAACTCCCTTTAAAATCCATTACAGTGCTAAGTAAAATCATGAAAACCTAATTTCAATCCAGAAGTATATTTTCTTCAGAAATCGCTTCAGAAATGAGACGAGTGATACCTACTTCTGTTATACAGGCAGACCCAATAAATACAAATAACTTATTCAGATGAAAACAGAAGCTTGTCCTTACTCTCTGTGTGGGTCAAAAACATCTAATTACACATTTTTGTTAAAGTGCATTGTTCAGAATGGCTCTGTTGCCGAAAAAACATTTTTGTGGTCAAATGCAATGTGTCAATTTAACTCGCAATTGCAACGTGGCAACAGAATAATCCAACAGAACAGCTAAATTTGCTCTGCCCTTATGCTCTGATGTTCCTTTTCTTTTAGGAAACTGAGTTTACTAGAAAATAACAAACTACTTGATTTTTATGTAGTTATAAACTTTGTTGGGGTTTTTTGACACAGTTCTGCATCAACTACAAAATCACAGAGACAGATCAGAGTGCATTAGTCTGTGAGATAACAAGAAGGTGTCTGAGCCTTCGGAATCTTATGTTACGTATGCCTGTATGTATTCTCTGCCAGCACAGAAGTTGCCTCAAACACAGAAGTCTTGTTGGAGTCTGCTTTGAAGCATACCCCTTGTGTAATTTAACCCAATATACAGAAAAATGTAAAATAAAGGAAAATCATCTGGAATAACATATGGTCAAAAGAATTGGTTAAGTTTGAAAACCTCTATTAAAGCAATTCTTATCAAGAATGAACACAAAAGTGAATGAGATCTAATTTTTAAACCGTTGTCATATCTGTGCATTAAGTAATTTTTATGTTTATGGAGTCTCGGAAATATTTATCATTATTATAATACTGTAAGGTCACGGTTTATGAAAATTTGCATTATTTTATTTTATTTTATTTTATTTTGTTGCTTTGCCTTGCTTTGCTTTATTTTGCTTTGCTGTGCCTCAACATGTTCTGCTGGAAAGTACTATTCTACTTCGGCCAAAGGAGACTCTTCAAAACAGCATTGCACTGAAAGCAAAGAAGCATTAAGCCTGCTAACATAACATTGTAGTGTTACAAACCCTTTCTCAAATTAGATATACATGTTTCATTTTTCCTTTTCTATCTCTCTGTTTCTTGTCACTCAAGCCTATCCAATGGTCTATTCACTATGTTTTCTAGTACCGAAAATTTGATAAATATTCTGCAAAGTACTTTTTATATTAGAGCACTGGAAGTGTTGAAGAAAAAAAAGACACTGAATCTTAAAGGTTATATAATCTTTCAAAGAAAAGGAGCATAACAAATGAAAAATGGAAGCTGGAAATTTTCAATTTGTTTAATAAAGTTTTTAGGAAAAATAAGGAAGATGGGGTTTTTTTCCCTGAAAGCAGAATTCACTCAAGCCCATGTACTTTGAGTGAAAACGAGCATTGATTTAAAGACAGCTACAGTGCTTTGGCACCAGATACATCTAATAGTATACAAACTCTAAATGTTCCAATAAATATTTTGTTACTTATAAGACATTGGTCTCAGATTTCCAAGGAAAACATTCCTAGGTCCTTACTGACTCTATCCCAAAAATAACACTAGAAATTTAAATTGGGAGTTTCAAGACTATGTAAGGTTTTCTGCTCGAAATGTAGAATAGGAGTTCTTAGCAATGGCCTTAAAATTTAGTCCTTTTTTGTCCTCTCTTGGGAGCAATACAGTCAAATAACTTCTGATTTCTTACAAGTTTGTAACTACTTTTCATATTCATTCCACTATTTTATATTTTCCTGGTATAAAGAAACACTTCTATTTTCTGAGACATATTTTTCTGCTCTAATAGGGTGTAGTACTCCCAATGGCAACAAATGCAAACATAGTATTAGTACTAATAATGAGTGACAATTTTCTCAACGAACTGTGAAAATATAACAGAATTGTCACATGCAAAACTACAGTGATAATTTCCAAAGCAGTGCTGGTATACAGAGTAATCCATAGCATCCATTCCTTTTCAGAGGCCAAACTGTTCTAACTGTGTTTGTAAAGTCGTCTCTATTTTTTTCACTGCTTAGAGCAAAAGAAGTAAAAGATTTTCACTCCTCTTTCAGTTAGGAAAAGATCTGCAAACACGAAAATTAGAGCTGTGTTCCACTGCTACTATAAACAAAGCAGCAGTTGGGGAAAAAATTAAAAACTCTAAGGAAACACAGAAAGAAATGATTCATTGTCTGCACCAGGCTACAGTTCAAGTGAGTGACAAAATTTGGAAGAATATGGCATGACCCAACTTTTTTATGGTGTGTTCACTGTAGTTGGCAGAGGAAATGTTCTCATCTGTTTACAATTTGCTTTCACTGTTAGGATTGTTGTAAATTGGCTGTAAGCATGTGGTAAGCTATCTCCCTCCCCTTGACATATTCATTATGCCACATATATATGTGTTTACTGCTTTCCTATCCATGGAGGCCATAAAAAATACTTTTATTTGTTTAGACAATGTTTTCCTCTCTGTCATATGCTTATGAAATTGGTGTGTATATGTCACAATTTATTTTATTCAGAGTAAGAGATAAATGTCCTTCATTGTCATGTCTTTTGATGCATGTGAGTCAGATAATGAAGGAATGCACTAATCTTTAAAAGAATTATGTTCCCATGAAAGATACTGTTTCCTCTTAGTGGAAATAGCTACTATTATTTTTAATTCCAAATAAATAAAATAACAAAATATTTATTTTATTTCTATAGTTTCAATAATTTTGAATATACAGGAAAATCCTAAAATAAATTCCAAAATGCAGTATCTCCTACTCCAAAAAAAAATTACCCATTTTTCGAAAGTCACCCATAAATGTAGTGAACTGAAGACTAAATAAATTGGCTTCAAACTTAGAATGTGTTTATTTTACAAATTTTAAAATCACAACTGTTATTAGGTTCATATGTGAACTTTTTCTTAAGAGAACACAAAGTTATAACTGTAATACGAGAGGTTTGAGAAGGTTGCACGTACAGCACTATTACATGTAAGTTATCCATGTTTACTTATGAGAAGGACATTTCCTACAGACACTCTGGAATCAAGCCTAGGACAATTATATGTGCTTCCATTACATGTCAGTGAAACATAACCGGTTTACTACTAGAATAATCAACATTGCAAATTTCCCTTAGCTCCTCATAAATTTAAAGCTGGAGAGGGCAAAGTTTAAAGATTAGAAAGACACCTAAATGTCATTGCTATAACAGGAACAAGGAAATCAACACCGATCTATTAATATGCTTATAAAACCAAGTGGATGTATAAAGACAGAATGTTAGTATAATGTTAGAAAAACATCATGTAAAACAAGTACTTTCCCCAGAGCTTATATACTGTGACAAAACAACTAATTAAAGAAACATCAAAATTATGTGTGAAAGTGATGAATTTTTCAACTTACATAAATGCATATCTGGATTTCTTTTCTTCCCATTTTTTTTTCTTTTAGAGGAGGAAGGAAGGAATGAGATTTACAAAAAGGATAGAATATCCTATTTGTAGGTTTAACATGGAGAGTAAATAAATTTGTGAAAAAACACTGGTAAAATGTTTCAGAGGCATTTTTGACCAGAAAACTCTGTGGAAAAGTGAAAATAAAGAAATGTGCATGGCTATGTTTAAAGAGATTGAGGGGTTTTCAGATCCTGCAGCTTGACCATTGAACCAAGAAATTATATTTTAATAAAGAAATGCTGTGCATTGCTTACTAGAATAAGTAATAGATTCATAGTAATGACACATATCTGTGATATGAAGAAGGGCAAGAACACAGATCTCAATATCATACACAGAAAATCATCTAAGCAAGAACATTAACTAATTTGTTTTGAATTTCTCACATCTGATAGATACATTATCCAGGTTTGAGTCATATGCTCATACGTTCTTAAAAATATAGGAAACCTCAAAAATTGTTAAATAAATTAACAATTTAAAATAACAACAAAAACCCACAAAACAATCTCTAATGATGTAATACAAAATAATTTAATGAAAATCAAAGACTTGCTTAAAAAGTTGAGGAAATTTAAAGAACAGATAAGAACACCATGAGAAAAAGTCCTCATTCAATACAATTAGCTATCTAGAATCACCTTGTTTAGCTTCAAGTATCAGGTTTTCTTGATAGGTTAAAAGAATAAACCAACCAACAAAAGAACAAGTCAAGTCATTATTTAGGTAACAGTGTATATCACTTAACTCTTCTTCGGACTAAATATTTGTTCCTATACAGTAATCACTTCCATAATCCTTCTTTTGTCCGATATCTGGAGCATGACGGTAGGGTCTTTGACTTAGTATAAACACTTCTTAGCAACAACTAAAACCAGCAGCATGTTATTAATATTATTCTCATACTAAATCCAAAACATACACTATACCAGCTACCAGGAGGAAAATGGAGTCCACCACAGCTGATACCAAGACAATCTATAATTTTTAGGCAAATCCAAGGAGTGTCTTTGTAGATTTATAATGATAACTGTTGTCCCCAGGTGAGCTATGAAAGAATAATGAAAGGTATATAATTATGAGGTTTATCATAGCATGAATTAATTGTATGCTGGTGTTTCTCTTTTTTTTTATGGAAGGTTAGGGAAGTTACTTGTCTTCTACTACTGAGCAGAAGTATTTTTTAAAATCCTAAATATTTTTTCTCTTCCTGATCTCTTAACAACGTTTCTGTTCCATGGCACTCAGAAAATCTTGATTTAGCTGTTGTTCTGAAACTTCCACTATTATAACATTAATTTAAGTGGAGGTACTATACCTACATGGAGCTGAATTAAATTT
Source organism: Cuculus canorus (assembly GCF_017976375.1). NCBI lineage: Eukaryota > Metazoa > Chordata > Aves > Cuculiformes > Cuculidae > Cuculus > Cuculus canorus. The sequence continues at coordinate 20,788,102 of NC_071405.1, forward strand.
GGGTATAACTAACATTCCACAAACTATTTATAATTTAGCTGGGTTTTTTGTTTTCCAGGAATCAATCTCTTGTTTTTCTTGCAATAGAAGACCCCGATACAGTTAATTTTGTTTATGGAGCTCCAGTAGCATAACAGATTTGGAAATCTCTCATCTAGTGTGGAATAATTTGGTGTCAAGGGTCAACACAAGAGCCAGCCCTATTACTTCTTCTATTTTATCTTGATCTCTTTACCTAAGTATGATTCCATATGTATAGAGCTCATACTAGCTTTTATTATTTGATACGGGGCACATGATTCTATCTTAAATTTTTACTCTGAGACTTACCAATCCTGTGACTTTATATATAGGCAAAAATGGGGACATAAAAGCATGACAGCACATCCAGTTTTGTATATTAAAGTTTCTTTGATTCTTAGATTCTTATGTTCAGTTAAGTTATTCCTTATCATCACAAAACTGTAAATTTGACTATCTTTTAATTTGAAAGTCTTTCTCCCTTCCTTCCACAAAAAATATAAATTCATGCTAAAGTTGCCTTTTGTGTCAGTATTGGAAAAAGACTAGGCTAACTTAGAAGTAATTCTAATGAGTCAGTGTCATTATATCAAAATAAAACCAGAGAATCAGACAGAATCAGACTGTTTGAACCAGGTAAATACCAGTACATCAGCCTGTAGCCAAGAGGTAAAGCACGTTCTATCCCCTGAGCATCTCTGGCAGCTATCTATGTTTGCTGCTCTCTGTTCAACATCAGCAACCATAACCACTTAAACTTGATCCTCCTGTCCAGATCAGTTATATGGATAAAAGGCAGTAAAAATCTGTCTTAATCCATGTGGGACACACTTAATGCTGGACATGGGTTCTCTTACAAGCATTATCTGCTTTCCGTTTCTTACACAAGCTCTTTTTCTGTTTTGATATCTCATAAAGAATACTTGCAAGCTTCTATCTGAAGCAGGTACCAATTATGTAGAATTAAGCACAGGTTGTTGAAAATACAATCATAGAAAATGTACTGTCGGTTTCAACACTGCTTTCTTGTCTTGGATTGGAGAGGATTTGAAATAAACAGTTTTTCATGTACACTTAGAGCACCATATGTTTCTTAGTGCTCTGGAAAACCACAAAAGTCAGGTTAGCTGTGAAGTACAAAACATATTTGACAGAGATGAGATCTGTATGGAAAAAAGAGAAAGTTCTTTTTCCAGATGTATACAAGGAAAAGATGGATTCTATCACTACAGCTCAAATCCAGAGTTCAGCATTCTTCATGAGCCATCCTGCTGAATCAAAACTAAGTTAGTAACTTGCAGGGAGAATTCAGGATGGGAAAATCTAACCTTCTGGAAAGTAATCCAGAGGCTGAGTACACACTAGTCATTGCACATGTTGCCAGAAAAACAATTTTAAGTAGGTGCAGGTCTGATGTCCCATACAAAAGATAAACATAGGGCCCTCTGTCTGCCTAAGTTGTTTGGAAAGGTACAGGTCCACTGAAGGACTATTGTGTTACTGGTGACTGCTGTCTTTTAATAGGGCAGAACCCTATATATGCTTATTTTCCCTTGCATAATGATTCTTTAGTTCATCTTTTTGTCTTTTTATTGGTCCTATCTATCAGAAGCTGAAATAGCTAGCACTATTCATTTCCCATGCAGCCTTTTAAGAATTTCATGCTCATGTAAATTTAGATAATGTTTCCTTGGCAGTTGGTGAAGAATAAGTGTCGATGGATACCGCATAAAGCTAAGTTTAGGCACAAGATATTTTTTTTCCTTCCATTATTTCTTGGAGATGAGATAATAAGCATAAACTTTAAAGAATCATGAAAAATAGTTATTAGCTCTGTAATAAAAAGAAAAGTATTTGTTATCTTCCTCTAATTATGAATTGCTACAGAATTGCTAGAATCAACAAGTCTGTTTTAGAGTGAGAAACTAAGGCAAATTTATTAAAATCTCCTGCCTCCAGCTGCCTAGCAACCTGGCAGGAGCCATAGGAAAAAAAAAAAGGCAAGTCTATTAATCCCTTTCTCGGTCCAGTAAGAAAGATTATTTTTCATGTTCTTCCTTTAAACCCCCCCTAAAATGGAAAGAATTTGTGTGGTTTATTTTTTGATCACCAGTTCAACCTTGCAGTTCCATTTTTTCCCTGTAATTTGATCATGTTTTTCATCAATAGTGTTATCCAGCAATAGTTATTTGAACACAGAACACAGAACACAGGACACTCAGAAGCAAACCCCATGGCTTATATCTAAGTATACATCTTGCACCATATCTCGAAAATTCAATTCTTATAAAAGCAAAATCATTACAGAGACACAAGTACTCAGAGGACAGAACTGGGAGCACATAGGGATTGTTTTCAATAGAAGTACAAAAGAGTTTTAAATCAATCTCAAAGTTCAATATCCTCCAAGGGAGGATAATGAGGAAAGTATATGCAGTGACTCTGCTTTGCCTGGGAATATTTTGTTAGTCTGCTGCTTCACCTAAGAAACTTTACCTTGGCATTTTCTAGTTTGCTAAGTAGCTGAAGTACAATATGCAATCAATCAAGAGGGTCATAAAAGGTGAGGATTAATTCTGTATTCCAACAACACTTACACAGTTATAGCCACAGCTCTGTCTTCTTAATTTTTCACCAGATAAATTTGGTAAGTATCGTCAACCAATAACACTTCTTTAAATTAACTAATTAGCCTAATTAGCCAGCAAGGGCAAGAAACATGCTGAACTATAGAGATAAAGGATTTACATTCAGTTCATTGAACTCTGAGTAGATAGTTCTTGGGTTCAGAGAAGAACTTTCCTGATCATTTGTCCCCACATTTTCAAAGCCAGCAAAATAGGTACAGTGGCTTGGTAGAGAATTAGTTTCAGTTGGACTGTTGTCCAAAATATTAAGAAAGAGGAAAGAGAAGAAATGGAGATTCTTACTAACATGATTTGAAGACATTATGATATTTGAAATGTCAGAAATAATCTCAATAAAAAGACCACGAGGTAGAGGGATTTTAAAGTGGTCCAGGCAACATAAGGAGTGCAATTTACCACATAGATAACATTGTTGTAAGAGAGAGGTAAAATGTAGGCTATATCTGTTCCCTTTTCACTATATTGAAATGAATGAGAAATATTCTTTGCTTAACATGCATGACTCTGTGTACCAATAAGAATGTTATTAGGAATTCTGACAATAGATTGGGTTGCATTTGCAAAGTCTGTTTTGCTAAATATAAAGCATTACACTCCTTTAATTAGAGGGTGATGCTAAGCTAACAGCATCAAAAAGATATTTAATGACATTTTGCTTTGTAGGAATCTGTCAGATGTCCCATACATAACTATTGTTTCTGGTTTCTTACATAATCTGCCAGTATTTGTTTAACATGCAATAACTGTCTTATTAAATAGAAATTAAATGCTTATTATATGATATTGAAATTAGATTTTGCCTCTTCACTAGTGGTCATGGTAACAGTCACTGTGAGGTATGAACTCTAAGCCAAGTTAAGTGTAGTTCTTCATAAAAACATTTGAATCTCTGCTACGTATTAATATATACCACCAGAAATACCTGTGGGGTATAAATATGTCATCTTGTGAGCGTTTTTACAAAGAGACGGCGAAGCTGAACTACTCTGGCAGCCATATCACAATAAAATGGCTCATTGATAGCTAGAGGAATAAACTGTATCTTGAAGGCAAGTATCCTTTCTCATGGTATGAATCAGTTATTGAGTGTATCCCTCTGCTATTAAACATCATTTTGTCATGCGTTCACACTACTTTGTTCCCTTTAAAGATGTGCTTAGTACTGCAAGGAAAAAAATGGATTTCTGTTCACATCATGAATTTAAATCCTCTTCTCTCCAAGTTCAGTGGTATTTTGAGTAATTCTGGAACAAGTCAGTACAATGCAGACAGAAAGTTTGATTCGCACTTTCAGTACGCATATTGCGACAAAATTAAGATGCTTTTGGTATTCCATTTTGGATATCTCCTTACCACTTTTTTATTTAAAGTCTCTTAAATGAAAGAACACATCTCTTTATGTAGCATCAGTGAAAGTGGAGTACAAACATTACGATCAATGGGATTAGACATCTGAGCAAGGCTTAAACACTGTTTAAGCTCATTATTTATTCTTAAATAATGTTTATATGCAAATTACTTTTTGATCATTTGAAATTGATCATATATATATAAAAATTTTGCTTATTTATAAAATTATTTATGGAAATAGCGAAAGGTTGAAAGACTTGATTCTTTAAAAGGTGGTCTACATTCTGATAAGAATACTGCTGGCTTGGACAGAATATTAATTTAAAAAAAATTTAACACAAACACAAACAATCTGGATAAAAACTGGCTAAAAAGTAAAGGAGTTTTAATATAGTTAGCTTCAAATCAAAGAAACTTCCAGACATCTGTTTTAATCAGCCAATAGTATGGGCATATTTTGCCTGGAAAACTCTGATTTAATGTTAAATGTGAGTTAGTATGAGATTCCTAAATTAGCATTCAGTAGAAAATATTAGTAGAATATGGAAGACTCTTCAAGAAAGAATTAACTTGCCACTCTTCAGCAGCCCAAGGAGAATACTATTTTTTAGCTCTAGAGGATTTTGTGGACTACTTTTCATTGAAGCAAAAACAGACAAAGAAGATTGTGGTCTTATTGCAGACTCACTTAAAACTATGGTCAAAAAATTAAATTCTGGCCATATCAGCAGCCAACTCGGATAATTTTTATACCCAAAGGACACACAAGTTCCACTGCTTTTTCATATTTCTAAGACACAGATATGTACACACATACACAAATGCCTATGCACACATATATATTTCACATATGGCTGTGCACTGAGAAATGAAATGAAATAAAGGATACATGCTCATGAGAATTACAACAAGGACTTCCTTCAAAATGAAACATTTTCAGAAAGCTGGCATTGTCAGGATGGTGAGAGCTGAGCAAACAGCTTTGAGAGAGAAGTGCTTGCTGACAGGTTTACAAAAGTACATGCAGCCTTTCCTTTAACAGGGGAGAGGTTAGGCACTACACCACCACAGCAGACAAAACCTTGGGGTATTACACAGCCATCCATTTGCAGCTTTCACTGTGATGAATGAGGTCTTAGCAGATGCCTTGCAGAGGACTGGAGAGAGAGAGAGAAGCAAAAAGGAGGAGATTTCTCATATGTCTGCCCCCTCCCCACCACCCCCCCCCCCCCCCCCCCCCCCGCGAATTGGTAAGGCAGGTGATAAAAAGATAAAGACCTGAGTCATCTAATGAAACCCATCTGCTCCTACTTTCTGCTGTCAAGTGAGAGAGACTCTCAGAAGCTCAAGGAACAAGAAGAGTTAGTGTAATCAGAACTTATACTGAAGCAGAAATATTCTTGCAAAAGCACTCAAGGGCATCAAAGACAATACTTCTATTCATTGTGGAGTTCCAGATCTAAGGATATAACTTAACTGATGCTGACTTCAAAATACCCTCAGTTACATTAAGCAAAATTAAGGATTCAATAAAACCTGATGGATTGGAGTATGAGGAAAAACTGTCACTAAATACTTACCGCAAGGGGTACTCATTCAGTAGTTCTTTTTGTAAAGCATCTAATATTGGCTGAAACCATATGGAACATGTCCATTTCTCTCTAATGATGACTAGATTCATTCAGGAGATTGTTAACAATGAAATTAATAAATACATGCTTAACTTGAAAGGTTTTTCCCAATCTTCCATAATAAATACTTGAAAAAAATTAACAGGATATTTTGATATCATGAGCTTTTGTGACAAAAAAACTTTACAAAACAAACTGTCCTTTTTTAAGGGAAAAAAAATTTTAAAATCCTCAGCTTGAGGAAACTGAGCTTAGTCTGTGTACAGATATGCTCCACAATGATCTTAAATCCTAAATTCACCAGGGTGTGAATGGGAAACTATGACCAACTTTCCGTTGAAATGGTTTTTTTAGCGTGTTCATGTTCATGCATGAATACTGTTCAAGTAAGACAGGGCCATTTTCAAGAACCACAGTGGAAGGCCGCCTGGTATTGCCCGGTATCACAGGCTGGTTTGCATTTATTATTATTGTGTTACTTTTTTCAAAGCATTGCTGTTTTGTCAGCCGCAGTCAGTCAATGAAATTCAGTAGTATTTTGAGATGCTTAAAATTGTCTTCATTGAATTTGTTTATGGAGGAAGCATATAGTCATTCTCTCTAATCTCCCTCTGATTTCCTATACAAATACTGCCAGGCTTACTCAAGGCTACAGGGTTTAGTTACTCACTTGACTGAAAAGTATGTCAATGCAAATTCAGGCTGATAAAACAGCATGCAAATCCCCAAGGCTTCAGCAATTTATAACTCAGCCACAGTATTAACAAAACAAAATAGCAATTATGCAAGGAATCAGCTGAAAGGGTATTTTTAATTTTAAATTTCTGCCTCCGTACAGCTGAGGGTTGGAAGCTAAAAGCAACACAAAACACGCTGCCCCACTAGCCAGGCCTTCGGAAACTAGGCAACATACTGTACATTATTCTGTGTACATTTCGCAGCAAATTTATCAGTGTTAGCCCTGAAAGCAAATGGTTTTCTGGAGTGGTGGAATGTTCATTTTAATATTAGTATTTCAAATATTTTTGGCTCTGACAATGACAGGCAAATTAGCGCTGACTGTATAAAGGTAAGGTTGTGTGCAAACTTGGGGATGATAAAGGGGCTCTGCTGACTCGCATCAGTCCTCACTGCCTGGACTGTCTTGGTCTGAACTCAGGCCTCTGCCATGAAGCCAGATTAATTGAATTCTCAACTTTCTCATTCTCCACCATTTAACTGCTCACATAATACCCTTGTAGAGACTCTCCAACAGACCTATTTACAATAAAGACTTGACTTCATGTACTCTTATTTACCCTCGCTGAATGTATTATCCCTCCTTATTAAAAGCTGCTCAGCAACCCCCAATTCTGAGAGCTGGTACAACTCCTGTGAAGCCCCCAGCATCTATACGAGGCTCTATTTGAGCCTCCGTAAGGACATAAGTATACTATTACTGAGGGGGCTGCTATCAGGCCCCTGAAGATACCTACAGGTGTGGCTACCCCTGCATGGCCTCTCCTGAGGCTTCTCCACCCTGCTCACAGCCCAGGACCTCAGGTGGCCACCAGCCCCTGCCCCAGCAATGCCACAGCAGAGCCAGTCTCCAGAATCCCACAGCCTGGCCCTGGGCCTTGCTGAGGCAGATCTTTAGCCTGTGCTTTCCCCAAACCATTCCCATCCCCAGGGAAGCACCCAATGCCTGCTCCTGTGCCTGCCCTCCGTGCCCCGAGATGTCCAGCTCCTGGTTGGAGCAGTGGGACTTGGCCTGCTGATTCATGTGGATCCCTATGAAGGTCCACAGGGAGCCAGGGGCTTTTGCAGTGTCCTGGCAATGGCTTGGAAACATCTTCAATCTTTTAGTGTGTGAAATCAAAAGAGGCAAGGAGTATTCTCAGACACCAAGAGTCAACTGATTATATCAATGAATTGTTAGGCTGTTCCCTGACAAACTTTTGGCCCAAGGCAGCTAGCCCTGTCCTAAATGTAGCCTGGGTGATAGCCAGTCCTAGAAGATGATTTGTGCATTTCCATTCTTTTCTGAAACGGGTGAGTGCACAATAGAATGGATATTAGCTCAGGATGGTCACTTTGGATCTCAAGTCAGAGAAAAGTCCTAGTCACATTTAAGTTATTAGTGTAAATACAACTAAGAATAACCCTCCATTCATATTTTGGGCTTGATTCAGTTCCCTGGACATCCAATTGCCTAGCTCCAGGGAAGATATATTGAGGAGCATTGGGCTGAACCCTGGCTGTCACCAGGGAAAGCCCTGAGTCACCAATAGGTTTCCCTCATATCAGTTAGTCTACCTGAGTGTTCTACAGATTCTGAGGCATCTGAAATGCCACTTAAATGATAATAAGCGGACAACAGACTTTAGACTTTTGTGCTTACAAAAGCAACCTGTTCAACACCCCCACAACACACAGGTTTTTGCAATACAGCAGCTTTTGAAAAATTTGACAGTTTATTTTAGTTTGGGAAGGTGCATGACACAACCATAATTTTTCATAGAATCATAAAAGCATAGAGTCATAGAATTGGTTAGACTTGGAAGGGACCTTAAAGGTCATCTAGTTCCAACCCGTCTGCCATAGGCAGGGACACCTCCCACTAAACCAGGCTGCTCAAGACCCCATCCAACCTGGTCTCGAACACTTAGAGGGAGGGGGCATCCCTGGGTAGCCTATTCCAGTGCCTCACCATCCTCATCGTGAAGAATTTCTTCCTAATGCCTGATCTAAATCTTTCCCCTTCCAATTTAAAACAATTCCCTTTTGTCCTGTCGCTACCTGACCTGTAAAAAGTTCCTCCCAAGCTTTCTTTTACTTCCAGGTACTGGAAGGCCACTGTAAGGCTCCCTGTATCCGTCTGTTCTCCAGACTGAACACCCCCATTTCTCTCAGCCTGTTCTCATAGCAGAGGTGGTCCAACTCTCTGATCATCTTCCTGGCCCTCCTCTGGACCCATGCCAACAGTTCCATTAACCTTCTTATGTTTGGGATTACAGAACTAGACACAGTACTCCAGGTGGGGTCTCACAAGGGCAGAGTAGAGGAGTAGAATCACATCCCTCGACCTGCTGGTCATGTTTCTTTTAATGTAGTCCAGGATACAGTTGGCCTTGTGGGCTGCTGGCACACATTGCTAGCTTATGTCAAGCTTCTCATCAATCAGCAGCTCTGCAAGGCTATTTTCAATGACACCATCCTCCAGCCTGTATTGAAACCTCAGATTTCTCCAACCCAAGTGTAGGACTTCATACTTGGCCTTGTTGAACCTCATTGAGATTCACACAGGCCCACTTCTCCAGCTTGTAGAGGTCCCTCTGGATGACATCCTATCCTTCTGGCATGAGAACTGTACCACTCGTCTTGGTGTCATTTGCAAACTTGCTAAGAGTTCACTCGATCCTGCTATCTATATCATCAAAAAGTATTAAACAGCACTGGTCCCGGTATGAATACCTGAGGGACACCACTTGTCGTGGATCCCCATCTGGACATCAAACTGTTGACGACTACTCTCTAAATGCAACCATCCAACCAATTCCTTATCCACCGAACAGTCCACCCATCAAATCTATGTCTCTCCAATTTAGAGAGAAGGATGTTGTGGGGAACCGTGTCAAAGGCTTTACAGCAGTCCAGATAGATTACATCCATTGCTTTTCCTGTGTCTACTGATGTGGTCACTCCATCATAGAAAACCCGTAGGTTGGTCAGGCACGACTTGCCCTTGGTGAAGCCAAGTTTTGTCTTCTGAAAAACACTGCTGCTTTAAAATATAAAGGTCTAAAATCTTGGGAGATGGCTGTATAAATCAGCATCTCTGTGTGACACAATTGCAGCTATAACCACTGGAAATGTCTCAAGTAAAAAACACCTAATTTTAAATTAAGAGACTTTAATGGTGTATATTGTAAGCACTTTCAGTTCTCTTGGTCTGATTCATATCAGATTGTTTACATTATATTGCAGGACACATAAAAAAGTCTTTTTTACAAATATGGGGAATCCAATTCAAAGCCTTGTGAAGTCAGTTGTATACTTTTCTTAATTTCCTAGAAGAATTAGGGTGGTAATGTGGCAGTGGGTGTCTCAAATATTCAGATGGGAAGTATTACTATGCAGAAATAGTCAGTTTTATTTTAACTGGACAGCTTTGACTAGTTTTGTATTTTATGTGGATTTACATGTTCATGATTGCACATTTTAATTATTCTAAAAATGCCTGGAGCCAGAGGCAGACACTTCAAATTACATCAAAATAAATGAATGAATATCAGTAGTAATGTTCATTGCTTCTGCTGGATACACATGCTGGCAAAACACACTCATTAGTATAATTTGCATGTTTGAGCAACATAACTTTAAACCCTTAAATAGGATGAAAATTAGCTTTCAAATTAAAAAGCCTAGATTCAAAGTGATTTCATGAGTTTGCCACAGCAAACAAGTATGAAGATGAGAAGCAAATAATCAATGAGGTATCAAGGACTATTAGCAGACCTGGATGGTCTGGTTGGTGTAATCAGCTCTTCACCTGCATTAATCTGAAGACTATCATGCTATTCACAACTACCTTTATGACCCTTCTAAGTGTTTAGATAGCCTAATAACAAGGGCTTTTGTTATTACCTACAGCTTCTTACAGGTGCGTTAACAGAATCTGAAACAAAACTGAAACTTCACCTTTCCTGTCAGCTTAGCACTGGTCTTTTCTCCAGCTGCCTCAGCAGTTTGTGTTTGTCATCTGGGTGTCACGCAGTTTTCTGAGTATTCAGATGCAGGAGAAGAGAAAAAAAAAAAAAAAAAAGAAGAAAAATGAAAGCTTTTGACAACATATTGCCACTGATCATAAAAATATTTCATAGTTAAGGTACTGCTTATTTCTACTATTCCCTCTCCTATCTCTCCCGCTCCAGTCCTTTTCACGATCCTGTTGCTGAAAGGTTGATGACATTACATTTGTGACAACCATATTGTTTTGTTGAAATGTTCATATCCTCTTTTTTTTTTTTTCTTCTGAAGGGAAAAATACAGAAGTGATCTCCCTCCTGTTTGTTTGTTTTGTTTCCAAAGGGCGAAGCAATGTATGTCTTTCCTATGTGTCTGGCGAGCTTGCTACAGCCTCCATTTCTCTTCAGAAAATTTCAGCTGGGCAATTTCAGTCAGAAATTCTGCAACATAAAGACAGTTGCCACCAGGCCACAAGTGGCAGCATCAGGAGATTTATTTCCCTTTCTTTTTGTTCATTCCATCTATTTCTTTCTGAGCAATGTTTCTACAAAAATATTTTACATTTTTTCTTCTTTCAAAAACAAGCAAATCCAAAATCTAAACAAAATGTTGGAAAGAGAATCAACAGGTTATTCTTTGTGTGCCTGCTCAGTCTGTTCAAATGTGAGACAAGAGCTGAAAAAATGTTTGCATTTAAGTTAGACCACGCAACTAAAAGGTTGTCATGCCTAACATTTGCACAGTCAACGTTCATAAAATTTAAAAGCATTCCCGCAGTGTCAGACCTTGGCAGAGCTATGAGGAAATGGTATAATCTTGTTTTCCATTTATGCTGGCTAGTTGACATTTCTGTCTCAGTCTGGCATGCAGTAATCATTAAAGAAGCCTGGCTTTTCACAAAATTTCTTAAACAAATGAGAGCATTGGTCATTTTTTCCCCTTTTCATTCCTTTTTTTCTGGGTATATAAACGTGCTATCAAATGTGACTGAGCAATTACATTTGTATGCACACACCTACACAAGATTTTTTTTGGTCTTGTAACTTCTATAGCTATTTTAAATTCACACTGTGCACATGTATATATACATACATTCAGGCGCTGTTTTGACATTCCTTGTATACTATAGTTAGGGCAAGATTATATGCTTTTATTTATGGGCTTGAGATGGATAACTGGAGTTGAATTTGCCCTTTACTCTGTGTAGAATGTAGCCATATAGTAGGGCACAAAAAACAGAGGCAAAGCCTTTCTGATGGGCTACCCATGATAGCAGTGGGATGAGGGAAAACCAGTGGTCAAAGTATTGAAAGTAACATGCGTTCAAGTAAATTGAGATCAGATTCCAAAAAGAACCTACCACTTAGAATTTGAATGCCTATGCTTTAGCAGCATAGCAGCAGGATTTAGCAGGACTCTGCACTGCCATTCACATATGCACACACTAGCTCTAAATCTACGGATGTCTAATTTTTGCCAGAAATTACCCAGTCATCTAAAGTACTATTTCTGTCTTTATGTACAAATACCTTCTTTTGAACAGGACTAAGCTACTGCCCAAATTCAGACCTCAGTATGACCAAATTAGATGTTTTGTCACATAAGGCAAAGTTAGACCAAGGCTAACCAGTTCACAGAACATCAATTTCTACAGCACAATTGCATCTATCACTGCTGGAAATAAAAGATAATGTACATTATCTTTCCTTCTCTTATTGCTTTGGTATATCAGTGTAGTGCTGTGTTACCACACAAGGACCAAAAAATGACTGAGTTTGGAAGGGATCTCTGGAGATAGTCTAATCAATTGCTCCCCAGTGCAGGGTCAGATACAGAAGATTTCTCAGCTCCCTGTCGAGGTGAATTTTGACTATCTTCAAGGAAAGAGATTCCATAATCTCTCTGGGTGACTTGTTCCAGTGTTTGACCACTCCTTCAGCAAAAGAAAAAAAAAAAAAAGGATAAAAAGCATTCTTCAAAAGCTGATTTTCCCAGCTCTTTCAGCCTTGCCTCATGTGAGAGATCCTTCAGTTCTAGTTCCAGTTCCTTGGTCATCTTATGATCCTTGGCTGGAGTTTCCAATATCCTAGATGTAGTCCATGATATAAAAATAGAGATTTACAGGGGACAAATAATACCTCTTTTGTCATGCATTTATTTTATGTTAAGTAATTTGAACCTGGCACATCTAATGTGCTGTTTATTTCTGTGTGAGTTGTAGGTGTTCAGGATATTTCAGGATCTGGCCTGTGTGCAATTTTTTTTCAACTAGAAATTAAATAAAATAGTTACATGTGGTTGAATCTTCTCATTTTACAATATTTACACTTGTACAATCAAGGGCTTAATTAGTTATTTAAAATTATTTTCCTTTCTTCAGTACTTTAGGCCAGACAGACTTGTACTTAAGAATGGATTTTCACTTTTGAGGGCTGAGCAATCAGCTTTTTGCTTCTGGATAATAATTAAATTTCACGCTGACAAAGTAGGTATCATTGAGTGCCTGAGTGTTCACCTGAACTAAACTGTCTGTTTTAAAAGACAATTACCAACATCTCCCACCCTTAGCCTTCCCTTTTGCCAAACAACAAAAAGAAAACACTTACCAAGAAAAAATCAATTTCTTGAAATGACTTTTAAATTAAATTAAAATTGGTGAGAAATTTGATACCAAGACTTCTAGAGAGTGAAGTCATCACTGAAAAAAATCAATACGGGATCCCCTAATTGAAGCTTCTCCATGTATTTACCTCAGCCTTAATTTGGAAAACACATTCTTAGGTCAAGTTATGTCATAGTAATTTCTTGGCTTCTCAAGTAAGAATTGTCAAAATGGTGCCAGATTATATCAAAATGTATATTCATATACTAGGGAACTGGAAAATGCAGTGAGTTTGGCAACTCATTTTATATAGATCATTAAACAGCTGTCAAAAAGTAACAGTCTGGGGTCACTACTACCGTGGACCAAAAGCAGAACAGTGACCTGAGGTAGTAAAAGCTCCGTATTCTATTATTACCAGGATGTGTTCTTATTATCTTCATTCCAATACTCTTTTTTTAACCGTCACCCAACTTCTAATATTTATAGCATGGATTCTGAGAGTTTGTTATACTGCTGGATTAACACCTTCTGGTGTTAAAGTAAAGACAGCCTTTATTCTGAAAACAAGAGGAAGAAAGAAATAGAATTTATGTAAATGCTAAGAATGGATTTATGCTTTCTTTCTGCATTTCAACTTCAAGATCTGGAAAAGAATGTTTTGATTGACGAGTGGTTTTTTTTTTACCAAGCTTCTTTTGGTGGGGAAATCATACAGGAATACTTTGGTGGAGAAGATACAGGAAGTATTCAATGTGTGTCGAATAAGGCATATGAAACAAGGGCTCTATAAATATTATGAAAAATATTGATATTATACTAAGACATCATGTGTATTGAGCAAGCACCCTTTATATATATAAAGCAAATCTACCTTTTGTTCACTTAGTTCAGATATATTATGCATGTGATGTAGAATTGCTCCCCCACAGGCTATGGTGTTTTCTTTACACTGGAGATTTGTTTCTGGGGGAACCAGCTTTGGGAAAGAAGCCATATCTGGAGTTTGTTCTTGAAAATGGTAAAATTTAGGAGAAAAAAAAAAATGCAGGGAATGAAGACATATTCCAAACCAAACAGAGATAGGAGCGTAACCCTAAGGAATGAGAAGGCAAGCCCATATCTAAAGTCATAAGCCCCATATGGCACACACATTTTTTCCTCTTTTCACCATCTTCTTCCCATTGCAAGGATTCCAGATATCTCCAGTTCACCTTCCCACTCTCAGGGGTTCCGTTTTTTCCCAGTGTTTTCTCCATAACTGTTACATGTCATTTTTGATCCCTACTGACAGATCTATCAGGCAAATTAAAATACTACAGATGAAGTGTAAGACCTTGTTCATTTAATTAAAAAAACATACAAACTAGTATTTAATAATTAATATATCAAATATTAATAGTTAATATTTAAATATTTCTGTAGCGGGCCAGTGAGAAAGAAACTGTTGAATCTTTTCACCAGAATTGAAATAAATCAATAGAGCTTTTTATTTTTAATATTCATGTCCTTTTTAAACTTTCTTGTGCAGAAAAAAAAGAAACTCTAAGAAAATCTAACAGCATAGTTGATATTTACTTGATAATAAAAGATAAAATGTAGTTCAGTGCTTCTAGGACTTGTACAGAATTTGTAACATAAACCAGCACCTAGGGCTCCCTGTATGGTGTCTAATGGTTAAATTAAATACAAATATTCATCTGGGACAAATATTCTCTTATTCAAGCAAAATAATGGGTAATAGCTCTGAAACTTCTCATCTTGTGTTCCCTGAACTCCCACAGACTCATTTAATGTTAAACCGTGTTGAGGATCTCAGTAGTAAATTTGAATCTTGTAATATTTTCTGAAAACAAGCTTAGTTGTTTTGATTTTTAATTATACCACTTCTTTAGTATTTGTCTTTTCGATGGTTCCTCTACATACAGATCATGGGACAGACGTGAGAAGAGCCTACTCAAGTAATTACATATATATTTTTTAAAAAAATGTTAGTTAATCATTAAGTAACGCCTGTTTGCATTTTCTTTTTCTCAGTTGGTAGAACAGGCATAAAACTCTGTGAAATATGTAGACTATTTTTTCCAAGGAAACATCATATGAATAAACAAATAGAAGAATTTGCACACACCAACCTGCATGAGGACATAAAAATGTCCTCATAAAAATGAGGACACCATGAAAACAAATTTTCTTTGCTTTTATTGGCTGAAAGGGAATGAATCATGTGATCATTCAGTGATGGACTCATTGGAGTTTCTAAAATGATAAACGGTCTTTTTGACTGAAATTGGACACAAAATATTATTATTATTTATTAATATTAATTAATATTATTTATTATTTGTTATTATAATTATAATATATTCTGTCTTGACTTAGAAAAAATAAATTACAAATGTACTACTGATGCTAACTCAAAAAATGGAAGTGCATTAACATGGTTTTGGGGTCTCTAAATATCTGTAATATTTATATTGACTCTTTCAAGAGCAACTGCTATATCCCTTGGATATAGGGACTGTATGACGGTGAATTATCTTTCTACTTAATAATATGAATAATTTCCATTTGATTCTCTTTTGTCCAAAGGAGAATGATAGAATGATGACAATGATTTCCTAGCTGACAATGAAGAGGTTAGAATACTAAAAAGAAAACTCTCAAATGTCAGCTGGAGAGGACAGGGTTTAAGCACAACACTTGGCACAACAGCTGGAAAACTGTAACTGAGGTATTTGCTCAAAATCAATCCAAGTAATTTTCAAATGCAAGTGAAAGCCGCTGTCATGCTTGAACTTTACTGCAGCACTGCACAGGAATTTACTAAAGTTATTGGATAAGACAGAGAAGTAGATAAAACTAAAAAGGCATCAGTTTCTTAATATTGATACAATGGTTTGATGTAAAGAAACTACTGTATTTTTAGACAAAATAGGATTAAGGAGAGACCTTTTATGTCATAATCTGTTACTCTTTCTGTATTGGTGGACTACTTCTCAAGTACTCCCACTGCTTTGTTCTAAACAAAAAAGTCTCCTATCATTTCTTTTTAGAAGAATATATTGTTCACAAAGAAAACATGTTCTTTCTCAGAACATATGTTTGGGTTTTGTTTAGTTTTGGGGTTTTTTTTAAAGCTAGTGTTGATTGCAAATATAACTTTTTTTTCAATATTTTAACTCATTGGTCCTGGTTATCTGTCTTTGAGAGAAAGAAAGTTTTATGTGACACCAACTTCTAAAACACAGCAAAGAATCTTTTAAATTACAGAGACTAAAATTTAGTTTAGTTTAGATTTTTAGTCTAGTTCCATCATCTTTAAATCAAATCACGTAACAACTTATACTTCCTTTGGGTGCATATAACTATAAAGACAAAAATAACTAAGAGCATTTATGTATAATTTGTAGGTAACTACTAATGTCACAGAAATCACAGGTATTTAGTGATTTGTATTTCAGAATGCAATATTCCTATGGCAACATGAAATGTTTCTGTTAAAGGATGTGAATCTACTCTCAGTTTTCTTTATAAAGTAGATGTACTTAGAATGATGATGTAAACTGTCCCTAATTTGCTTGGATCTTCTATCCAAGCTGACGAGTAGATACATGTTTATAGAATGACAAAATAAAAATGCACTGAGAACAGTTAGTAATAACTACTTCTGAAAAGGAAAAGTTCCCGTCTGAGAAGTGATCATACATGTACACACATCTACATTGACACGCACATGTCTGTCTTTACCAGTGCAATATAAAAAGGTGAACAGAGGAGAAATTCTACATTTTTTTAATTTCCTCTTTATAGCAATATATTACATATTTTTTTTTTTTTCTCTCAAATATTGGTTGTTTTCCTCTCCTGGACACACAGCTCTCTGTAGTTTCGGTTTGTGAGGTGAATAAGGGAAAGCTTTCTTTTTTCCTTGTTCTATTTGGTAGATTTTCTTCTATCAGGCTGGTTACTATTACTCGATAAATCTGTAGGGTTCAGCTCATCTATATGCATGTGCCAGATCACGATCTATACACCTGCACAAGATCTTGCCACCTTCTGAATTTTTTTCAGGTATAAAATATAAATTCTGACTGCATAGTACTCAGTCAAAATTAAAAGATTATGATTTCCACAGGAATCATACATTCCATTTGGTCACAGATATTATGTTCTAGTTTCTGTGCTTTAAAATGAAGATTTTTTCTTTACTACTACTATGTGAATTTCCAACTATCCAGATCTAGGAAACAGGTAAATTAGCAGAGTTAATAACATTCTGACCAGACACCAGTGTGGTGGGACAATTTTCATTTTCATTATGATGAAAATGTCTGCACTTGGTCTGTGCACATTTCTGATTTTTTTTAGCCAAAGTTATTGTTTTTGAAATTAAAAGAAATTATTTTGTAAGGTTACAGGGTCACTTAGTTTCAAAATTTCATTTAATTCAAAATTAATGAAGATTCCTCTGCCTAAATCGTGCTCTGCTGTCACTGAAAGTCTTCTCTGGCACGACAATTGAAAACCAAATGAATAGCACTTTATTTTGCTTATGGTGCCAGATATGGCTGTGTTTGTACAGAGGCTGAAAAATATCTACACAAAAACTGTTCCTTGAGATCCTTAATTCTTAATGAGTTATTACCTAGACATCTTGCATTTTCCTAAGTGTGTAATTTGTTAATCAGTTTATAAAGTTGTGGAATGCCACAGAAACTTTAAAACTCCCTGTCAGCATGCATTATTTTTATGAAGTTCAAAATGTTATGAAGTCTGACATTTCAGATGAGTCAAAACCTCAAGCCTTTTACATCATTCTGCATTTGCATCACCTATTAATCATGACATGTAATAATGTCATAATTACTGAAGATAATTGGGACAAAGTTTTGAGGTTTTCAGTAACATCTTTAATATAGTGCATATCCTTGATTTTGTATACACAAGTTCAGTAATACACAATGAAGACAAATTAAAAATAGCATTTCACAATTTTTGATTCAGTAGTGTCATACTCTAAAATTACTGAAATTAATTTATTTTGCATCACAGAAGAACAGGTTTCCAAAAATATTCTTTTTACAACACAGTTCTAGTCTCCTGTAAAGTATGATTATAGAGTATTCTCTTTCAGAAACTGTGGCAGAAAGCAAATGAAATCAGATTGCCGAGTTTCTCCCTCCTTTGAAATACTTCATATATTATGATAACACATATACTTAAACATGAAGTTTACTCTAGAAAGCAATAAATTTATCTCAGGGCTTTTCTATCTCCATCAGTTTCAAAGCGAAGCCTGCAAGGTTTGTCATCGTCACCTGAATTCCATGATAAAATTACAGTCACTTTTAAAAAGCAGCACTGGCTATATAATATTTGATATACAAATCAAAACAGTACATATAAAAGATTCTGAGGTTTAGGACACAAGGTGGCAAAGGCTAGGAAGACTGAGAGTTGATCCATAATTTACAGCTTCTTTGTCTTCCACTCTGTCCTGGTAGCCCAAAATTTCTGGGTGGCAAGTTGTAGATGTGTATTGAAGTCCAAGAACTAACAGCACAGAATCATCGATACTAGATGTGCAAAAAGACTGCAGAACTTCTCTTCTGTAGCACAAGGAATAGTGTGGGTTTATTTAGTTTACTTTTGAATAAAACAGCAGACATTTCAGAAGTTCCCATTTTTCATTTAAGTTATGCTAAACACTTCTAATAAAATGCTGTACCTTTTCCATTACTTTGATCATTTTCTTCGCCATCAAATTCGGATGGGAAAAAACTCAATACATTTGTGGTTCTTTCTGGTTAAGTGGTTAAGTATTAAGGGGGAGGGGAAAAAAACATAATAAGGAGAGAAGAATTTAAACTTGTTTCTCTCTGCAGGATGTGTTGAGGGATGGAATTTTTATTTACCTTTGGGTGGAGATTTGGAGGTGGAACTTGTGTTTTCAAGAAATATTTCATTACAAATAAATACATTTTGTTAGAGAGATGCTCCGATTGGGTTTTGTGTTGACTGTTAAAAGCATAAATTGCCCAGGGATTGAGATGGTTGTCATAAAGAGCAAATATCTGGAAAAATGATTAGTACATTATTACACACAATATCCATTCCTTCTGAAGACTTTACAGAATATGTTAGACCTTCAATAGGTCATTCTTTACCTTAGAAAGTAATTGCAGATTTGTCTGTCTTCTTTGAGAAGAAATGAATAACAGTTTGTTAATTGTACGTTTCTGGGGTTATATTGCTTTTTCTATGCCATGGTTTGTCAAAGGAATATGTTTGTCCTTCCATTTGACTTTATAATTATTTCTCGATGACAAGAAGGACTATAATGTATGAATACCTTTGAATACTGTTTACCACTGAATTGCAAGATGAGTGCATGGTCAGCATTACTGGACTGCACAAGAAAAGGTCCCTACTTAAAGCTGACAGGGTAATTGTACAGTCCAGTAGAAGATATTGCTGTCGTGAGGCATTAAGGATCATCATACAACATAGCTTTTTTTTTTTTCTCTCATGAACAGAAACATGAAGCAGGAACGCCATGACAGAAAGGAGGAAAATACAGACCGTATCAAGGAGTTTCTCCTGTGTATGTACTGGAGAGAGAGAGGTTTAATGTACTTACTGGCACACAAAAAACCTAAATATAATGACACCTGCACAAAAGTTCTCCCTGAGACATCACTGTCTTTTGGGATTTTGATAGCTTTAAAGGCCACTACTAACACCTCCTCTGCAATCTACTCCTCTGCATCAAATAAGTGTTGGCCAATCAGATCTAGCAAAACTCCTATAAAAATAAATGAAAACTGTATATGCATAAAGGGTACATGAAAACTCAACACGGATCTTTTGGTTTGGCCTCAGGAGCTCAGGAGAAGCCTCAGAGAGAAAAGATATGCTTAATCAATAGCAGTCTAGGTCAACTACTTTTCTGGTCCATTTGGTTGAAGTTCTTGAGAAGAGGGAAATTAATAGTACTTTGTTCTCCTAGCTGTTCATAAGGACGGGTCATAAACTTGTGATAATTATACTCTGGGGACTTATAAAAATACATACAAGCATAGATCAGTCTGTAGTTATGAAGAAGCATTATTTCAATTCTATTTCCATTTAGAAATTTGGACAATTATATAATTTCTCCTTATTTAGTAGAGATAAAGACCATTCATTCTTTTCAGGGATGTGTAACGTAGGTTATTTGAGTATGGCATACTGTTAGGTTTAGTTTGGCAGGAATGAGAAATATAAATGTTAAATAGCATATTAATATATTTCCTCAGTTACACATAGAATCATAGAATGGTTTAGGTCGGAGGGGACCTTTAAGATCATCTATTTCCATCCCCCGTGCCATGGGCAGGGACGCCTCCCACTAAATCAAGCTACTCAAGGACACATCCAACCTGGCCTTGAACAGTTCCAGGGAGAAGGAATCCACAGCTTCTCTGGGCAACATTTTTCCAGTGTCTCACCACCCTCATCAGGAAGAAATTCTTCCTAATGTCTAATCTAAATCATCCCCCTTCCAATTCAAAGTCATTGCCCCTCGTCCTATCACTACATGCCCTTGTAAAAAGTCCCTCCCCAGCTTTCTTGTAGGTCCCCTTGAGGTACTGGAAGGTCGCTATAAAGTCTCCTGTGAGCCTTCTCTTCTCCAGGCTCAAGATTCCCACCTCTCTCAGCCTGTCCTCATAGCAGAGGTGCCTCAGTCCTTTGATCATCTTCCTGGCCCTCCTTTGAATCTGTTCCAACAGTTCCATGTCCTTCTTAAGTTGGAGATTCCAGAAAGGGACACAATATCCAGGTGGGGTCTCACAAGAGCAGGGTAGAGGAGGAGAATCACCTTCCTTGACCTGCTGACCACGCTTCTTTTGATGCAGTCCAGGATGTGGTTGGTTTGTGAGTGTACATTGCCTGTCCATATTGAGCTTCTAATCATCAATTGTGCTTGGATGATACATTTATGAACCACAAATATTTTCACAGATGGAGTCCAAGAGATTAAACATCTCTTTTGCAGAACAGAAGCCAAAGTACTGATTTTTTTTGTTTCATTTTACACACTTCTCAATCAAAACATAAATAAATAAATAGGAGTTTATAACAAAACAAACTCACCAAAGAATTTCAAAAGAATAAGCTGGCAGTGAAACTTTGAATAATTAATTGTTCCGGATCAGAAGATGTTAACAGTATGTTAACAGTTCTTGAGAATGTCTTAGAGAACAGCATCTTAATGAATACTTAGCTGTACCTTTCTTGTCCACATTTGAAGGCTAAAACATAGATATTTCAAACGGATCTCCAGCCACAGGTTAGGAAATATTGCCTGAATTCTACATGTGTTGCTGCTGTCTATTGAGCTAAGCTGTCTTGTCTTCTCAGGTTCCCTCGCATAGACTTCTCTTTTGTTAAAGGTATAGTTAATACGGAAGTTAAAATGCAAACCAAATTTAAACCGTGTAAATCATATACCTCTAAAACTTTACAAAGGCAAAAAAAAAAAAGAAAACAACAAAAAAAAGGAAAATAAATCAAAGCAGAAAGGGATTTTTTTTTTTGGGTGCAAACTGCTCCCACCAATATCTGGAGTAATTTACTTTTTAGTTTGAGATATTCAGCGGTTTTATTTATTTGGTCGTTTGGTTGTTTTTTTCAGGGGGAAGAAAGGAGAATGGAAAATGTTATCAGAAACTCAGGGCTTTTCAGAACTGAAGGGAAATGAAAACTGTATTTTAAATCTCGTGTCAAATTTTGGTGTAGAGCAAACAACCGTGCTGCAGTCTTGGAATGGAAACATAGACACATCTTTCACTATATCACTGCTGTAGTTAGAAAGGTCTGTGGTGGCTTGAACTAATGGAGGATGACACTTTCCAAGTGTTTCTGCTGAGAAAATGTCATAGCAGCCAATACAGACAATTCAATAAAACTCCAGAAACCCCCACATAAGGAATGAAAAGAGATGTTTAGTCAGTTTTCCAAATTCAGCATCAGTTGAACCTCTACTGTCACAGTGCAAATTTCCAGCTATTGGTAAAGAGACACTTCATGGATATTGTCAACTATTATCATACATGGAAGTGGACGCTTCTAATTTTTTTCAGAATTGCAGATCTCTGAGAGTGTGAGTTTTCTTCTTTGCTTTTTCTATTCAGGCTTGGTTTGAAATATGACCAGAATAAATCCTCATAAGCAATATATTGTTTGAATTGTAAATCAGATATTGCCCAATGAACATCTGTAATTATCTGAGATTAATTTTAGTTTATCCTAAACTACTGCTTTGAGAATAAATTATATTTTGACAAAACCCTATTTTTCCCCTTGTTCAGAATTTAAAACTGGATCAATTTTTACAATAAAGCAAATGTTTGTTTTCTGGCCTTTCCATGCATTACTGTAATTGTTTCCACTGTGAATTTTATGCGTATTAACCACTGGTCTGCACTGCGATGTTAAGGAAACAAATAACTCCATATTTTTACTTTTTCATGCACATTTCACATGCAACTCTGACAACACCTTATACCTACTATCCAACAACTGTGAGGAATACATGTTAAGTACAGATAATGTGGAGTTTTTTTTCTCTCCATTGCTCTGTATACATTTCAGGAAACAAGCTGAAGAACAGGAAAGGATTAGGCCTACAGGAAAGGACAGAATACAGAGAATGACATCAATAAGCATATTACATAAAATAGCATATAAGAGCTTTCCAGACAAAACCACTGTTTACTCCACCCTTTAGCTGCAAAGAATACTTTATTTAACCAAGAGCTGTGCCTAAATGTTATAACTAAATTCTAAGGGTCCAAACACATATGCCTCAAAGTTCTGCTGTGCACTTCTAATATTGATTCTAAAGTCACTCTAATCAGCGTTTGATCTTTTTTTTGAAATTATATCTTCTTATTATCACTGAGGAATGGAAAGATGAAGCTAACCGAATCATTCTCTGCAGTTACTAGTATGGTATATGTGTGAAGCTTTGAGAATTATTTTTCTTTCACCGATAATGACAAAACATCTGCCCAATAACTCAGAGTTATGCATGCTCACAAAAGCTATTCCTTTTTTCTGTCTCATTAAGCCAGTTAGATAACCTTAACATGTGCAGCACATTTAAGGAGGGGAATTGATAGGGAAGGCTGGGAGGAACTTTGATTATGTGAACTTTTTCCCCACCATCCAGAGTAAGATATTGCTCAGAAATAAATGACAATGTTCTTTTGTCATGGGAAAATTCCCCACATTCTTCTGCAATACTAGAGGTTACACTGCATGGCAAAGGAAGGACATTTCTCTGTATGTAATTCTTCAATTGTTAACATAATTTCAGTTGCCAGCCTTAATTTCCAGAGAATTTTTCTCTGATTAGGGAACTTCATTTTCTTTCTTTAAACAGATTTAATCAGTAACTGGAATGCTCTACTGCAGTCTCTTAATTATATGTTCTTCTAACTTTTATCCCAGCTTTTTGCTTGGGCAAAAATCATCTAGATGATCTGATGATGAGAACAACTTTCTTGATTTAAACATGAATATTGTTTTAGCTCTTAATATAGACTTTAAACTAACGGCTAAGCTGTTATTATTTCCAGATGTTGTTCCTTTCTACCTACATCCAGGTACTGCTCAGCTGTGTTTGAAGTCAAGCAATCTATTCACACACACAAAAGAGAAAGGGAAAAAAAACCAAGTTGAGAAATGTTCTGTGCAGCTGAACTGTAGACTCATAAATTCCCCATTCTAATGTTTACATACCTCTGAATGGCTCCAATTGCTACCAGCCAGGGGCCTGGGTGTTCTGCTTGCCACATAGAAATCTGAAACCTGTAACAATTTCATAAACAATGGATTCTAACCAAGAACATATGCTCAGCAGGCCACTATGTAAGGCATTAAATATCCAGGGAATATGAAGGAGGGGAAAAGGGGGAAAAGGAGAAAGAGAAGAACACTGAATGTTTTGTTAAATGAAGTAGGATTGTCAGTTAAAGATCATTATTGTTTTTCTACTTCAGGAGATTTTACGCTCTCAGTGTTTTAACTAAAATAAACTTTCATGTTTGTCTCTGTCTGTAGCAATTTGCTATGAAATATTTATGCTAAACAAACATGAACTATAAAATATTTACATCTGCCTTTACTGCTGTTTACCTAGTTTACTCACTTTTTTTTCCCAAAATATTTTTGAAGCTTACAAGGCAATTTTTCACAGCATTAGGACACAGAATCTCCCCCTCCATATTGCATATAAATTAAAGTCCAAAGAAAATGTTTAAACTTATTTTCCAGCCTTATTAAACACTGGAACTTTTCTCCCCCATAGCTTAAACTATCTCCAGCTATTAGGATTCCACAATTTCCCTTGAGAAACTACGGCCTAATAGACTCCACCATAAGGAAATCCTTCTGATATAATTGAGCCCACATTTGCTTAATATGTATTCTTTAGCTTGGAAAATTCATAGATTTTTGGTTGGGGGAGGAGGGAGTAAATCCTGTGGCTATGACATGCTTTCAGATCGTAAATGAAGTTCAACTCCAGAAGTGAAGAAGTGATCATAAAATATGCCATCTTTTATTGGTGAAATATGATGTAATGTCTTGAAATTTAATACTTTCTTTTGTTATTATTTGAAAACTCTGTTGGCTTGTCTTCTTAGGAAGGGAGCCCTCATAGAATCTTTAGAGTTTGGAGGAAAGATTACACCTGAGAAATGCTGAGGTGATTTGACTAACTTTATCCTTCGAACTCTGCTGGAATATTATGTGCATTTGACTATTTTTATGACTTAACTTATTAACTGAATTTGACTGTAGTTCAGTGTATTTAAATGGGGAGCATATATCTGAATAATGCCTCTTTAAGAGCCTGAATAGTTTAGCAGAAAAATATCCAAATATCTAATACTGCATTGTAAAGAGAGTCAATATTATTGCCCCAAATACCCCCAGTTTTACGCTGTTCTGTGCTTCAGATGTGCTTTTCAAACTGATGATGCACAACTGCCTAAATAACTTCTATTCAGTGCCTGAAATATGACTCTACAAGTCAGTTTTACCTAAAAGATACACAAGTCTACAGAGAAGCATATTTGCAAAAGTAAGCTCTAAGACGAGACATATTGAAATCTGTTTCAGATGCTAAACTGGGTGAAAAATGGGTAAAATTCAGCAGGAAAACAAAAGCAAAAGAAATGCGTAGATGTATTTTTTTCCTGTTGTTTTAGTTGGATAGCATCGGTCTTGCTCATGTCACAAGTTCTTCTATCAGTGTTGTCTCTTGGACTCTCCTACTGTCTTCATCAGCAAAACTGTACCCTTCTGCTGATCTATGATGCCTGCATTGCCTTGCTATGATTGTACTACAAGTTTCAGATATACTTTATTTGACTTCTAACAATTAAAGACTCATAATGAATGGATCTTGATAAATTTGTGGAAGATATTTCAAGAAGATTTAAGAAAGTAAGAAAGGAATGTGGATTTGAGGAAGTGTCAGTAGACAGAAAGCTTACAAAATTAAGAGAAAATGTAATCTCATCTTTGCCACAGTAGCTTTTTCAAAAAAACATCTAAAAAGAAAATTTTCTAAAAATACTACTGACAATCAGCATGTAAAGAAACCTACTGGCTCCCTACTGGCTAATGCTAAGCTGCAGCAAAATGCTGCACACAGTCTTCTGAACCCCAAGAGCAAGAATACTTGTCTCTTTTGATTCCTCTGTGGGTTCTTGGTTTGAACACACCTATGTGATGACACAGTCATGTTTCTCTTCCAAAAAATGTCACAGGGACTCTCAGAAGCACCACTGTTAGGCTCACCTTTGTGCTTGTGCAAAACAATGACAGTACCCTTGATGATACACTGGTTTCTCCACACCTGTTGTGATGTCTATGCCAGCAATGTTACACCATATTTATGGAAGAATATGTACAAAAAGGAAATGAAGAAGCATAACTGACAATTTGAAATAAATAAATGGGAGGTATCATTGAATGTTCTAAAATAAAACCTTGTAGGACAAATCAGCCATATCATTCTGTATAGGGCAACCAAGGTCATCCTGTCCTGTTTCCCTTGCTTGTAATAATAGGATTATACAGAACAATCTATATGACATGTATTTCATATTCCATTATGCATCACATGCTAAAAAATGCATTATCCAAAACCCTTATGAACTTCAGATAGATAATAAAGGATCAAAACCAATGACTATATTGTCACAAAATTATGGAGAAGGAGAGATCTTTTACCACCTAATAACTAACATTATTAATGTCATTCCTAAATTCCAACACAGGTAATTTTATTTGGGAAAACTCCTAGATGATTTTTTATCTTATATGTGAAAACTAAAGAAGAAATAGTAATGTAAGCTATTCAACTTCAAGAAAATGCCTTCCTGAAACCAAGTTTGATGATTGAAATATTTATAAATATAGAAGCAAGATTCACACAGCTGAGCTACAATATAGTCCGTAGGCACAGTCTAGCCTACATCTCCCCTTCTTCTTGTCTCCATACTGCATAAATATGCTTTCTCTGTCTGCCTTTGTGAAGAGGCAGATAATCTTCCTGTCTGTATCACACACAAATTGTTTGATCTTAGACAAATGTTTTAATATCTGTATATGTCAGTATTCTTAAAAATAAATGAAGAATAATTCTATTTATTCTCATTTTGAGGAAAATATTCAATGGAGATAGACTTGTGCTCTTGCAGCCCAGAAGGCCAACTGTTCCTGGGCTGTATCAAAAGAAGCGTGGCCAGCAGGTCGAGGGAAGTGATTCTGCCTCTCTATTTCTCTCTTGTGAGACCTCATCTGGAATACTGTGTCCAGTTCTGGAATCCTCAACATAAAAAGGATATGGAGCTGTTGGAATGGGTCCAGAGGAGGGCTACAAACATGATCAGAGGGCTGGAGCACCTCTGCTATGAGACAGGCTGAGAGAGTTGGGCTTGTTAGGCCTGGAGAAGAGAAGGCTCTGAGGAGATCTTATAGTGACCTTCCAGTGCCTGAAAGGGTCTTACAGAAAAGCTGCATAGGGGCTATTCATAAAGGCTTGTGGGGATAGGACAAGGGGAACGGGTATAAACTGGAGAGGGGTAGATTTAGACTGGACATTAGGAAGAATTTCTTCATGATGAGAGTGGTGAGGCACTGGCACAGGTTGCCCAGGGAGGTTGTGGCTGCCCCATCCCTGGCAGCGTTCAAGGCCAGGTTGGATGGGGCCTTGGGCAGCCTGATCAGGAAGGTGTCCCTGCCCACGGCAGGGGGTTGGAACAAGATGATCTTTAAGGTCCTTTCCAGTCCTAACTATTCTATGATTTTATGACTTTATAAGACTCTATAATCCTTATTTAATCTGAATCTTCCATGTGTTACTGTGGTATTGAGTAATTTAACAGAAGTTGTTTACATATGTAGGTCTAAACAGGGGTTTTCTTTAGATACATCTACAGATTGCTAAAGGCAATCATTCAAGTGGAAAGTAAATGAGAAACTGAGTCTGTAGTGTAATATCAGATTGCTTTATCATATCTCAATATATCTAGCATCATCTTTGTTGCAGAACTAGTTAAGCAATCGGAAACTTAGAAATGGTCAGAAATACCATAATTTTACCCTTTTATCAAGCCTTGAAGGAGCAACTATAACTTCATTCATGCCACTTTAAAGGTCCACTGAACATTCAACAGCTAATATTATGTAGTATTCCTTGGTAATATCGAAAGAGGAAAGGAAGGTTTAAGTTGGTGTCCGGAAAGGGTACCTACAGACTACTGATTTTTTAATTATCATTTTTTTAATTATTTCAATTTGGAAGATATAGGAACAGAATACAATGGCTCCTAGGAACAGTGTAGGGTGGGGGAAGAGCATGAGACATGTTCTTCTTCTTTCAGCTATTGTAGGCAATTTACATTGTTTATCCAAAGCAGCCTGTTGTAATTTCATTGAAATAGTGGTAACAGTTGAAATAACTCAAATGTTCCCACTTCAAACTGCCAAATATGACCACTGTTGTCTCACAGTTGTCACAGATGCACTTGTCAAACTTTTTTCTTTCTTACAAGAAGGCCAAGGGTTGGCCTCCCAAGGGAAGAAAGGCTCATTTCTATGCCTTAATCCACAGTTTTGCTGAGATCTGCAGTTTTGTAATCTGCAACCCATGAGTTTGCATCAAAGACAGTCTGCATGCCTGCTGTTAACAATCATGCATTTGGTCATACATCTTATGTGACTTTAAAAAAGACTATCTTAATTAATTAAACTTTGAAAAATCATTCTCATCTAAATTGATCCCATCCTATTCTAACTCGCTTTCCTTTTTTCGTACTCGTTTCAAATTAGGGGTTTATTTGTCTAAATAAGTAATAGTGCTATCTTTAGATCTAATCAGTCTAGTCTCATTGTAACTAATGGAACAATAGAACAATAAAAGGGGGAGAATTGATTCTTCTATATCCTATCAATTAATTGTTCTGTATCTTATCCATTGATTCTTCTATATCTTATCCATCATATGCATAAATTCACAGTAAAGACTATTATTAAAAAATTGCAATGTCAGATGAGACCATTGTTTTATCTTATAATTTCATGAGTGAATATCAAATCTAAGTTTCAACTCGTGCTTTAGTGTATAATTGTAATTGAAAATGTTGCATGTTTTCCTATGCAATGTAACTCCATGATCTATCTGCAGAACTCTTACCATTTGTGTTACAAAGACATCAGTGAAAACTACCTTCTTTTGGGAACTATTTGCAATATTTGCAACGCTCCCTACAAAAATACATATATGCACACATATATGTCTATGTAAAAAACATCTGTACATTACAACAAAACTAATTTTGTTCTCTTATAAGAAAAATTCCTTGATATTTCCAGATCCATTTTTGAATCATAAACCTTGTTTACTTCTAGTCTGTTTATTTCCCAAGAATACTAACAAATGTTTTTCCTTCTCCTTTTCTTCCAGATGCTTATGGGAACTCTGCTTCTATGTGAGGTCAGAAAAAATGTAACTGTATCACTGTGGCATGAACTTCCATTAGAAACTATTGAAAATACATTAAGAACTGTAGTATAAAGGATTTTTTTAATATTATTTTGTCATCAGACATTTCAAGGTTTGTTGTTGAGAGGGTGAAATATTAAAAAAAAAAAAATGAAAGAAAGCAATATTTTTTTAATAAAAAGGATAGTAAAGCAGTGATATGAATTGCCTAAGGATGCTATGAAACTTCTTTAGTTCAAATATTTAAGACTATTTGGGATCTTTTATGTTTATTACATTTGTTCTTTGGGTATTGCAAATCAAGTTTCTTCTTGAAGTATCTTCTAAATTTATCATCAATATTTTGTCAGAGTTTTAGAACGATTATCAAATTTCAAATGTCTGTTGTTAAATATTAGTTTTTTTTAAAAAATGAACAACTATCCATAGAACTTTTATGCCTGACATTTGTAAAAAACTTTTCAGTTTTGCTTATATGTTTTTTAGTATCCTCTGTTTCATGACTGAGTCCACAAGCAAAAAACAAGCAAAAGAACTGACATGTAGTTACCTGAGATATTCAGCTCAGATTTTAGTTATCAATAGTTTGCAAGCTCAGATGGGTAGGCATAGTAGTTGTCAAAAAATAAACACTTAATACTGCATCCAAAATGTACTAAAGAAAGAATCAACAGACTTTTATGGAAAACAGTTTGACTTCACCCCTTATAGCGCTATTTTCTACTGTTCCATTTCAGATGAACGGGTACATTTCTTAACTTTCCCTTACAAGAGGCTAATGTCAATCAAGAAAATATACACTAGGACAAACTTTCTTGAGATTTATGACAGAGCATGCTGTAACTGACTCGCATTTTCCCAGTGGTTTGGACTAGGTTGGCTTTTTATGTATGATGATTCATGGACTTTCTGAGCACTATATGCCTAATTCTTCCAAGTAAACTTTCAGATTCACTGAAATTGTTTCTAGATTAATGTTTTCTTTCAACATTTAGGTAACTTTCTTATAAAAATAATTATGAGACTTTGTGCTGAATAAGGATTTGGTTTATTTTTTTAAATACTTTTCAAAGGTAGGGTTTTTTTCATTCTAAGTATTGAAATTTTAATTCTTATATCTGCAATAATGCATTAAGCATTAACAATTACATGTTTTTCCCCACAGTCTTTATCTTGCCAATGTATGTTCTCTATGGCAAAGTCAGTCTGACATACAGTTTGAGGCTTTTTTTGAGTTAGTTGTTGAAACAGTAGAATTTAACGGTAGTTTATTTGAAGGGAAATCAATGAGAAAAAACACACAATACAGAATTCAATGAGCCAGCTACAAGCCAGTGAGAAGGTGTGGGGGGGAAGCTTCTCAGTATTATATTCAAAAGGTTCATAGCTGACGTCTTTTTGCAGTGTAGTACTGATAGTTAGAGTGAAACACAGATACTGTAATAAGGAGATATGGAGAACAGTAGTCTTTAGGAAGAAATGTAGATAAGCTTACAACGGAAATACAGGTAAAGCAAACACTAAAGGATGTTTCACAAAAAAAAAAAAAAAAAAAAAAAAGTTCTTCCAAGTAGTATTAAAGATGTTCAGAAAAATGGTTTACATTTCAAAGAATTATCTCTAATACACTGGACCATCGGCGTATCTAAACTTATTACTTCTGGAAAAGTATAGAGCTGTAAGGTGGGTTGTATCACACTGAATTTGTGTTTGGCTAAAGAGAGACATTCTTTGACTTTCCCCTCCCAAAATTCAGTGGCACTGAAAAACTTATACCAGAAGCCTTGATGTCCAGAGCATTTCTCTCTTCTTTTCACAGTTATTCCTTTTGACCTGTCCAGAATTAATTACCATCTGTCTTGTGCTATCTTCCTAGCTGGAGGTGAACTAACAGTAATGACATGGAGCCTACAATAATGCCCACCAGCAGATTTCATTGGGCTATCGCCAAACTGACAGGGCCCCATCTGCTTTCTGAGGACATGTTGCAACAAACTCAAATGCTGTCTCAATGACCTGACATAACTATTTAAAGGGATGTTTTTGAATATGATACATTACTCTTTTAATTACAGCAGCAGGCATTAGTTCTCTTTATGCTCTTACGCTGTTTGTCTTCCTTGCTGCAGTCTTTTTACCTACTCTATCAGCATAAAAATTGTATTACATTAGATTTCTTTAAATCAATCCAGATTCAGATATGGTACTTAAGAGAGTATAATTTTTCATTTCTTGCGTACATGCAGACAAGAATGGTGGTAATTCTCTTCCTTCTTGAATAAACAGTAAATGTGAGAATCTTTACTGTCCTGAACTCAATTTGTATGCTAATAAACACTTGGAGTGAGGGAGAAATATGCATTTGAAACTGTGAATGAAGCTGTTTTCTTTGACTTCCTGGTCCACCCGAGCTAGTGAACAATCTGAAATGAGACCACAACTGAGTTGTAGTTTTGAAAAAGCAACTGAGAATGTTTAGTATTCCCAGGTCACTGGTGAAGGAAAAAGATGTAAAATCCAGAACTGCAGAGAATAACAATTTTAATATTTTAGTGTAGCACCAAGTCCCATATATAACCCATAAGAAGAATTTGGACTTTTGGAATGTAGTTCATCTGGTTGGTATCCCCCCTAATCTGTCAACTTGCCTCTGTATTTTCTATCATTATAAAAGGAGGTCAGAGTGGCTGAATACCTACTGTATAGACATCTACATGTGAGCTACACCTGTATGACAATAATGTACACCAATAATATCTCTCTTCCTTTCATGAAAACCAGGTGCTTTGAATTCATTATGCCGTTGACCAGTCATTTCTGATGAGCTGAAAGGAAGTAGTTACATGCGATATAGCATATACAGAGTATGTTGGAGGAACTTGAAATTTCATCTTGGAAGCCAGGTAAAGCTTCCTGTGGCTGATGTGTTTTTAGCTTCAGCATCAACATATTCTATATCAACATTCATAGTAAGAGATTCAAGAAAGCTAACCATAAGAATAGAAAATATGTCATAGGAACTTCCTGATCACTTTACTTCCTACTTTGAAATTTCTGCCTAATACCAGTGCTGGTGCACAAAATACCTAATTTTTTTCTCTCTCTCTCTGAAACCTCTTTGACAATGACTTTATTAAATGAGATTCTAAGCTACTTATGTCATCGGAGTCAGAAATTGTGCCAAAATTGCTACGCATTAGACTTCTTTTTTTTTTTCACACTGAAAATCTGTGAGCACAGCTTCTGATACAGCTGGAGGACTGCCATGGATGTTCCTTAGAGCCTGTGGGACCCCACACTTCAGATTTCCAACATCTTTGAACTGAACATCTGTGAACTGCCAGACACACTTATCCTGGCCATACATGGTATACCTGTGAGAAAAACATTGAATATAATACAGAAAAGAAAAAGTGTCCTCAGATTATAGTTGCTCTGGAATTGCTCCTTCAATGCAGTACAAATTTTGCCTCTAAGTCTAAGCAAATAAAATTGAACCAAATTTGGAGCAGCTGTAGTGTAGAGAAAGAAAATAAAGAATTTGCCTATGCTCTATCAGTACAGTAGGTTAATGCAGGCACCACTGATTGGAAAACAGGATTTTTAGCTAGTAACAAAAAATATTGCTAGCAACTTAAAAATATATCATAGTGCCATGCAACATTTTCCTTTATGTATCATAAACCACAAAAAAAATAAAACAAAGCCAAAATAAATAATAATAATTTTTTTTTCCTTCATCACAACTGCACAACTCTTCTTGGTATCTTTTTTTAGCTCCCAGAAGGCTGAGAAATCCTACATGGTACGTCAATTTACTAATGAAGAATGGCTTCAAATGAAAATTCTCCATGTGTAATCAAACTTAAATTTAGATCCAACTATTTTTACATCAGCTTCCATCTGGCTCTATCCATGTCACTCTATGACACACTCAGACTTTTAGCCTTCATTTATAGAATATGCATAACTTGTGCCAAGATCATTCACAAAGCAAACTATTTCAGATTTATTGTGTCAAAGAGGCCTGTCTTAGTTATATTGATGCTGTTCAGCTTACACCTCCTAGCCAAACTCCTTTGAAATGAGTATCAACATTCATGTTTCTACATAGACGTGCACATGCATTTGAGATTATGTGTTGCCAAACTCAGCTGCCCTGTTAGCTGCAGATGTAAGACTGTCAGCGTTAGTGGTATTGAATCTAATGATAGCAATGATCTATATACTACAGGTCACCTTTATCCTCTCCATATTTTAAAATTATGCTATATGGAATTTTCTTTCAGCAGTCTTTATTATCTTTCTGTATCTACTTGGCATACATAGATTAGCCTAATAGGAGAAATTGTCTCATTAGACAACTATCATCTGCTTTCAAGGAAGGTGCTCAAACTATATACTTAGGAGATGGAGAGAGAAAGGATGAAATAAAAATGTAAAACTATTTATTAGACCCTAAAGGGTCAATAGACTTTCATTTTCTGTGCTTGTGATTAACTTGTCTGTCTGACATTTTAATTGAGACAAAGTCTAAACCCCTTTAAGCCTCTTTTATATTTTCTCTGTGATATCTTTTTTGTGTGTGTCAATTAGAAAAATGCTCTCATCTTCGACACAGAGAAAGAGAGAAATGAAAATGATGAAACAGGTGGGAATGCAACGTTCCTATAGTCATATAATCAGAGACAAATTAGCCTCAAGAGGTGTCAAAGTGAGAAAGGACATCTGTACAACATGGAAATATAAAAGCACTGGTATTTCGTTAGTGTTTTTTAGCTGCACAGAAATGGAGTGTGAGAGAAAATCATGGCTTTGTTGAGAAGAGGAAGTCAGTCATTTATTATTCCAAGACTTACAGTCTCAAAACGTTTTCAGTCTCAGATTCACCATTCCCACCCAAATCAATTATGTTAAAGATAACGTTACTTCACTACTGTTTTGCATATGAATGTTTTCCCAGCTTCTCTCTTTGATAACAAGATTCCTCCTCCTCTGTCCTCTTCCATTTAATCTAAACAAGTTTCTCAGATATTCCCTTCATATCCTATAGCGACAGGATACAATTTTTTTGTGATCCCTGATATGATGCATCAGTATGTTCCTGGTCTTTACTAGGAATCAGACTTGGTGTGAGTCTAGTGAACCTGAGTGAGCATCAGCCGAGTGCAAGATGCTTTACTGCAAAGGTGCCAGACAAATGATCAACTCAAATTCACTCAAGTAATTTTTATTGTAAATTTTAACCTATCTATTATAATCAGCCTCCTCAGTTTCATTTGGAATACTCTTTAGTACTGGATCTGAAGATTCCCTAAATGACACTGAGCTCATCTCACACACATTCAGTTTGGGTGCTGAGAGGTGTAATCCAGGCTAAATTTTAATCTTATCCTCAAATTTCCTGACATAGTCACCATCAAACTACACCTGATTCTTTTGTCTAAGAGAAAGCAAAGCAAACCTTGGAGGAAGCTTGCTTTATGTAACATTTCTATGACAAAATAACTAGTACGTTTTGGATACTAGACTTTTTATATACTATTGTCTAAATGTCATCATATTTTCTCTAATTTATTTCTCGGTAGTGATTTGTCGTATGTCAAAATCTGGATTATTTTCAGATGTCATTAACTTAATCTATTTGCATTTTGTACTCTAAAATTCTCCTAGACTCATAGGACAACTTGTATCTATACCATGTCAAAACACAAAAATCCAAATATCAGATCATATAAATCTTTCTCATTGTCTTCAAAAATTAATCTATGGTGCTGGGCCTTTTCTTTAATAGTAGTATAGCAGTGTTTTTCAGATAAAAGTCTTAACTAGTCTTTCAAAACCTATTGTTACTCAAAATCATCAGTTGCCATAATGCTTGATTTCAATAAGCAGCTTGTAGCAACTACATGCAGTTACTTGAAATATATGTTTGCATGAAGTATATGTATTTATTAACATATTAAATGATTACAGAAGGTAACGTTAAATGAAGGAAGTATTTCACGCTGAAACACACGAATGAATTACCTAGGGGGAAAGGGTAAGATTGAGTTTACTTACTAGTGAGTCAAATGGAGGTAAGACATTGTTAAAAGATGTTCTTCATGCAAAGCTGTTGTATAGCTACAAGCAGGAGACTTTTGCAGTTTGAGATGCCTCCTTCCTCTTTCATAAATCAACAGTTTAAAGACTTTTATTCTCACTATGTATGCATTCAAGAGAAAGCTGATACCACATGGATGAAAAGATAATTGATCTTAAGTAATTAAAGGCAATAAAAAAATTCTTTGGTATTCAGTAAGAGATTGGGGAACATGCTTAAATCCCAACAGTTTTAATGTTTGATTTGATTTGATAAGGAAGATATTGACCACACATGGAGAAATCTGATATACCAACAAGATTAAGTACTATGGAAGAATGACTTTTACTGCAACGCTTGAGTTAATCCCTTCACAGTGCAAAAGTCTTTTCTGTTTTTCAGACAAACTGTCTGTTTGATGATAGATTAACTATAGCAGATTTGTCTCATGGAACTTATCTGTTTTGCTTTTAATGAATAACAAAATGTTTATTCAATGAGATGTTGCATTATTATGTCACATATGACATAAACCTATTCACCCCTTTGGTGTCACAATGAAAGTAAACGTGAGAGATATGTGAGATTCACTTAAAAAAAAGGATATGGTTTCTTGCAACTACGTGCAGCATAGACAGAGTAATAAATGTCTCATAGATCCCAGTGACATGAAGCTATTTTCGGATGTATCAGTATCTCCAGTTCCAAAAATTTTCTCTTGTCTCCACAGATACTAGAAGCTTCAGGAACTAGATGAGGGTCTTTTTCAAATTTCATATCATTCTTAGCCTTTCATGCACCAGCTGTGAAAATCAATTAGCCTTGGTGAAACCGAGCTGCTGTATGTTCTCTATAATGACAAATACCAACTGTACTCTAGTAATTTTCTCTATCTGTAAGAAGAATGATGCTTCTGAAGTTCTTTCTCACGCTTTTTGCCACATAGAATTGCCTTTTTACTTCTACATTTGAAAGTTACCAGATGTGCCAAATAGATTAACACAGGACACTGTTTATAAAGGCAGGAAAGCTGTATTGAGGCACAGTCCTGACATTTGTGATTCCC
Organism: Cuculus canorus; assembly: GCF_017976375.1. Classification (NCBI taxonomy): domain Eukaryota; kingdom Metazoa; phylum Chordata; class Aves; order Cuculiformes; family Cuculidae; genus Cuculus; species Cuculus canorus. The sequence continues at coordinate 20,824,302 of NC_071405.1, forward strand.
TAAGGTTAGTATGAAGCCAGCTCTCTAAGTAAAAAGCGTCTGATTGGGTGCCAAAGTGAACTTACATTAATTCCTTGATAATGTTACAGTTCCCAGCAGTTTCTTATGAATTTACAATCTGTTGTCTTACGAATGTGTTATGCTTCTTTCTTTGCTTAGAAGAATGACCCAGCACTTTCAGAATTGCGAAACTTGAAGACAATGTTTGAAGGAGAGGATGAGATGAATCTCAGTCTGTACATTGGTTACAGCTTTACAGCCAAATAGAAAGGTGCACTGTCTGGCATCTTGATATCACTGAATTCAGCATAAAAAAAATGAACTCTTATGGTTCTGAGGTTCATCTCTCTGTCACTCCATGTGTGTCTTTGAGTTTGCCTTCTCTTCCCTTTTCCTCTCACTTTCCCTCTCAAGAGTCTTAAGTCGTTTTGGTCCTTTCTATTACTTCTACTTTTCGTAGGCCTACACAAATCTAGGAAAAATCGGGAATGGATCTAATTTAGGTATGGATTGCTGGATTACTTCACTGTTTAGAGAGTTTTCTTTCCCCAAAGATCATACTGACTTGACGAGAAATGTTTAAATTCCTTTCACTGAGTCAGAGAACAGAGTGCTTTTGCTCAGTAGACAAATTTAATTTAAAGTCCCCCAATACAGTATTATATCCTAGACTCTTTCTGAGCTGTTATTCACACTTCAGTGATACCCGTTGTCTGTCATAGCAAGAAAGCACTGGTCCAATCATGTGAGTTAGCTGCTTCTCACAAAATACCAGAGGGAAGAGAACCTCCCTGTAATTTAATTTTTTTGAGTGATAATAACATTACTTTCTTACTTAATTTAAAGATGATTAAATTCTCTGAATTTCTGAAGAAATTCCGTTATGCTTTGACTATAAGAACAAAAAAAGATAAGAGTTCTAAACATTGTGCAGCAATACAGGTAGGTGTATCCACATACAATGATACAGCCTCAACTTAAAATCAAAGCTATAGAATCACAGCCTTTATTTGGCAAATGATGGAGTTTAGGGAAAATACTCAGAATAAGGTTATAAAAACTGCAGTCTCAGCAGAAACATAAATATACTGAGTCATCATTCTATGTGAACCTTCTTTTATATTTTATATGTTCAGCGGATATAAACATCCAAGTTACACCTGGGTTCTATGTCTGGATGTGAAGGGAAAGACAACACAAGATAAGGAGGTCTGGCACTGGTTCTAGTATTGGATAAATAATAAATACTGCAATGAGAATTTTGTCCTCATGGTTAAAGGATTTTGTTTCGCCAGATAGTCCAATGAACTGAACTGAAAAGAATAATACACGTAAGAACAACCAATTCTGTGGTAATTTCACTTCTTTAATAAAACCAGAAATTAGAGTGGTGTGAAAAAAATAATCACTTGGCTATTTTTATGCAAATTACTACTTTTTTCTGTTCTTCCTACATATGTCTTGCTTCTGTAAGAAGTTCATAAAATAAATCAAACCTGGATGTATTATCTTTGAAGTTTATTCAAGAAATTGAGCTGTTTACAGTGCTTACAGAGAAAAAAAAAATGATAAAAACTCATAGATTGCATCTAATGTCTTGTTTGGTATTAGTAGTACAGGCAAATATATTGGAAATAGAAAAATTCAGGGTTAGTTAGACATTTAAAATAAATAATATTAATATTCTTCATGTGCAAGGGGGATGACAAAGAACAGATGAGGCGTTTCAAACATGTAAATCATCATGTGACATTTGCTGAAGGTTACTTTCAGTGTTGACTTCCTTAGTTGCTAGATATGAAATACAAACATTCTGCATGAGCAGTGATTTTACATTGTATGGTCTTCAATTATTTTTCTTCATTTGTGGGGGCAAATTGTAAGGAATGTAGGAATAGGAATTGACCTCCACAGTTCTGCATTATTAAGGCGAACAGAAGTCTAAAGATATATGAGGTATTGCGGCAGTAATTAACCTGGAATATTTTTGTTACTTTTAATGTACTGATAAATTACATTGTAATATGTAGTATTACTCAAAAACATATATGAGTTATTCAAAATGCCAATAAACACATAAGACTTACTGTTTTAAGGCAAAGTTACCCAGAACTAACAGCTTTCTGAGCTTGTCTAAATAGCACCTTATCAACTGTCATGTAAGCTGACTACAACAACAAAAGTGCAGTTCCATTAGTTGCCTTCATCATGGTCGAGCTGACACTTCAGTGTAACATAAATCTGTCCTTCCTGGATCTGGTGGTGTAAGGAATCTTGATACAGGATTTTATTGCATGACAAGGGGAAGCTTATTGGATCCTAAGAAAGGCATGTGTCCAAGTATCACTAGCTTTAAGTAAGCAGTCATCTCCTCTCAGTCTTTAAAAATGCCAGTCATCCCCATAAAGTATCAAATTTATAGCCTGCTGGAAAAAAGGAAAAGAGTTTCAAAAGGCTAGCACTGTGGGAGACACAAAGAGATATTTCAGCAACAGAATAATTCCATGCATCAACAAGAGCAAAATCAAATTTGTGGGCCAAAATCTGTACTAGCATAACTTTCTCAAGAGACCATCTGGTTCAACACTATGTATAATTAGTTCTCATTTTTCCAGCCCTGCAATCATCAAGCACCATTATCGAGGTGGGTTTTTAGAAGCTAAGGACTACATGATGCTTTATATGCTGCTTTTTTGCCATCTTAGTTCTCTATCTATTAATATTTTGAAGATTCCAAAACCATTCTTATCAAGTATTGTTTTATGGACTTAGTATCAAAAAGGAGTTCGAGAAATTCATAGTAAGTATTTTTTCTTTTTCCATTGGACATTTTGCCACTTTCACATAGCTTGTAATAATCCCACTGTTTACCTTGTTAATGTCCAAAGAAAGGTTCATTTAAAAAAATTGATTGCAATCCTGTTCTCATCAGCCTTATTTTCTAGGTAACATAGGAAACTTTTTCTTTCAAATGATAAAGTCTTTGATTCTTTTTTGCAACCCAGGCTAGAAGCTTTTTGTCCATATTAATTCCTTGCTTATTTGTTCTTTTATTCAAGAAAATTGAAAATGCTATTTTACCTGTTTGATTTCTACTCCTTCAGCCACTCATAACATTCCAATCCTTACACCAAAACACAGAAACAACATATCTACCAACTGCACTGAGATCAAGTGATGTTCCAATAACTCAGGCTTTTACATCAACACAGAGAGAGACAAGGTGAACAAGGCAGACACTTGTCAATGTGGAACTGAATAGAAAACAACAGACTTTTTAGAATAAACCCCATATTTCACTGAATAACAATTTTATGGCCATAAAAAAATTACAGTAGCCTGCTATATTAAATTGTTTTCTTCTCACGATCATTTCATTCCAGGATAAATTTGCTAGTCTTTATGATGAAGAAGGAAATTTGCTTTCAAAGGTAAAGAGATCTTCAAATTAATTTGGAATGTCTGGTCCATTTACTACAAATTTTTCTGCTTACCTACAAACAAAAACTACAGAAAGGCCTCATGTCTTAATTAAAATCACACATTTCCAACAGAACACTGAAGCCAGCAATTGAAGGAAGCTAATTAACAGAAACAAGTAATTCTAAGTCTTACTGTCATGGTCCTAAATATTTTTTTCCTAAATATTTCATCTAAATGTCTTTTCCTTTATCTCATTATTCATTGCTCTGAAACCAAATACCAATTAATTATGAAGTACCTACTTTTGTGGAATATCTTCAGAAGGTATAGATATATTTTCTTTTCATTTTCTTTTTTCTTTTGGCTTTAAAAACAGGAAAGATTTTTAGGGTTTTCTTTCTTATTTTTTAGTTTGTTTGTCCATTGGCCAATAAAAACGAGTTCATAAATTGCCCAATTCTTCATTAGATCCTCTGCTTTTAGAAACTCCAGAAATTGTGGATGAGCAGTGAAGAAAATTTATTCAAATGTACATTTGCAAATCCATAAATAAAATAGAAGGCTATCCAGAGAGTGGGGGCAAATAATCCTTTGGAGTATGTATGTATGAACTTGTTTAACTTTTTACAATATGACATTAAAAATTACAGTTCTGTACTATTTCTATACTCTTGTTCTGAGAATCACTATATGTCAGGCAAAAGAATCCCAGTATCTGCTCTCTCTCACACTTACAGAGAAGTTTTCTATGATTTGAGTATGTTTAGCTGATTCTTTTCCTCGAGAACAAGACTTTTAGTCATCTATAGTTGTGCACAACTAGAGGGAAATGGCTGAGATCCTCTTTGTATATGCCACATATGTTTTTAATACTGTTTCATGGACTTCGGATTTTGACACTTCATTTCCTTTTCTCATCACCTTTCTTGGCTCAAGGGGGAACTTCAAGGCATCACTGAGCATCAAATTCATCACTTTTTGAAAATGCAGTGAGACCTCAAGACAAACTGATTGCTTTAGAAATAAAAGTAGTTAGTTAGTTTTCTATAAAAAAAGAATAATTTACCACTGAAGAGAAATCCTGGAGATTCAAAGCGTATTAGAATTATCCCTGAGAGTGATCCAATAGCATCAGAATAAATACATGATTAGTCAGTTGCACATAATGACCCTAAGACCTGTCAGTTGTGATGCCATTCAGGTGATTTATTAGATTTTCTACAAAGAGTCTACTTCTAATCTCTATTTAGTAGAGAAAAATATTGCATATGCAGTACATAATATGCAACTTTATATCTTATGCCATGATACAATAATTCCAAAACTCTCTTTCTTTCTAGAAAGATGAAAAAAATGAACCTTGAAAACAGTGTGTTACATGAAACTTATATCAAAGATTTCCTAAATTTTCTGAACTTCAAGCCTGATTTGAAGATTTACTTCTGGGATTACTTTAATTTAATCCCCAATTTTATTTCACTTCCGGTGTTACCTAACAGAAGAAATACAAATGAAGATGAACTTTTATAGAAGTAATTAGGAAGGAAGAGAAAGGAGAACAGAGCTGAAGAAAGAATGCCTGATCATGTCCTGGAGCTGGATAAAAGTGGGGGCTTTTTTGTACTTCTTTTATCCAAAACATTAGTGGAATTTTTTTAGTAAAAATCTCAGAAGTAGAAAAATAAGACTTTTATTTTTTGAAAAAGAGAAAATCTATAGAGCCATAAGCAAGCACTTTCTCTTGATCTCATTCATTGCTACAACAATATATTCATAAACCACCTTAGTAAAGTTCTATGGTAAAATAGGATGGGTTCATAAAAAGTCAAAGAAAACAAAACAAAGCAGAACAAAACAAAAGTGCCTAGTCAACATAATAAACTAGAGGAGGGATAAATTATGTATTTTACTCACTGAGACAACGTGGCTCTTTTAAAAGCCATAAATATGCCTATGATATTTCTTCACACAGTTTGACAGTTTTACCGCTATCGTTTGCTATTGTGGATGTTGGTACAGACTAGTTTTAAGCTTATGTGAGGAGTTGCTGCATAAGGAGCAAATCTACTATTCTCTGGGTAGTCAGAGAACTCCCTTTTCCTACAGTTCTGAAAGGCATCCTCTAGTCAGGGCTTGGAGCTGCTTGCTACAAAATCTCTTCCTCTCCATGTATAATCTCTTAATTTCTTTTTCTGATGAAGAGTGACTAAGTAAAGGGTGATCTTTAGCTTTAATAATTCCAGTACACAAGGAACATGTCAGAAATGGGTGACAATGGAGTGCTGGAGTACCCTGCTTAAATGAATCCTTGATACTGCTTTTTGCATTACTCCAAACTCCAGAAGAAAAGGGAAAGCAAGGAGGAATTGTACATCGTTGAGTACCCATTAAAAAGATAATAGTGCAATGAAAAACTATGAGATTACACTACAGTCTCAAATGTGGCATCTAAAAGAAAAGCCAACAACAGCTAAAGAAAACCACCTGCCATTTGGTCTTCGTGATCCAGATTGAAATTTAGATGGGAAAAAAAATCCTAGCAATGAAGAAAACAACAAAACAATATTATTTGCATTGTCATATATATATTTATATAAAAAGATGTAGTAGTTCTTCAACAAGCCTTTATGTTATTTTTTTTAAAAGTCATGCATGAGAGTGATACCTTAGAAACTTGAACTGTTAATGATTTTTCTTCACAATTTATTGAAGTTGAACTTTAAATGAAAGAACATTCTGCTGTCATTTGGCACTCTAACAATACAGCTTAATACTGCAATGAAGAAAATGTTTCATTTTATCTTTCATATTCATCTGTACAACAAATACATTGTGAAATTCATGTTCAATTCAGTTTAAAGTTATTAGCAGATCTTGAATTTATATAAACAATATTTCTTGGATGAATCAATGCTAATTTCTACCAACAGAGAGGATGCGACTGAAATATCTACAATGACATATCACATTTGAAGGGAGAATGCAGACGTAACAAAGTATTTGCCAGTTATGAACCACAGGGTGTGTAGGAAGTTAATGCAATATAGTTTTACTTTTTGCAGATCTGTCCCCAAATCTTATCACTATAAGGTCCTGATATCTTATCAATTAACCATAAATATGAATTTCCATTCTTTTTGTTTTGTTCACTTCACCTTATTTCTGTGCATCACAAAACTACAGATCTGTCTGTAACACGCTTTAGCCTTGGCTTGCACTATCTTATGACTATTTTACACCCAAATTATTGTACAGAGAAAACCTGATAAAAGAGTGTGATTGTCTTACTCTGCTATTATTAGGCTGCCTATTTTTGAAGACAAAACTTCCCGTTTCTTAGTAAATAACAGGCACGTTCTTGTCTTGATATCTCATCCTACAAATGTGAACTCATGTTTACATTTAGACATAAGTAGAATATTTCTGGAGAGGTGAAAAAAAAGAAATATTTTACTAACACGAAAATAAAAATGTGTGTAAATGTTTATTACATCAAGATCTGCGATAAATTCTGTGGTTTCAGGTAAGAAAGAAGGTTTCTAAGTCAGTGAATCATGAATCTCCGGCTCTGACTCCTATGGTATCTTTAGTGCTTCCTACTTCAAATTAATGAAACTCTCAGATAAATTTTCAAGTCTAGATCATTCCAGAAATAGGACATCCAAATTACTCTCTGCAATTAAAGTAATTTAAACTGAAAAAATGAATAGGTCCCAATAGGAGAAAGATGGTCTTGTATTTTAAACTACTGAACTGGAATTTGATGTATTTCATTAAATTTCTAGCTTTTCTTCTGAGACTGTGATCCTTCTCACTTGTAAAAAAAAAAAAACAAAACAAAACATACTGAGGTGAAATCTAGAATCCTATGGAGCCATGAAAGTTTGGAGTAGAAATAGCTCTACATAACTGCATAGACAGATGTAACTACCTAAATTGTTTTCTTGTGTGTTCAAACAGTTGTGAAAAGAAAAGCATCTTCAGTACTCCACAGAGTGCCAGAATGAATGTAAATAAGCACTGACTATTAGCTTAGTAAATAAAGACACACAGTTTGTCCAAACTCTTTACAGTTGCAGATACATCATGAAATCGAAGTTTTAGAATATTTTGTTTTGGTTAAATCATTAAATAAAAATAATCTAATTCTTCTGCTTTATTATTTTCCTCCAGCACTTTTCTATTAGCATTTAAGCTCTGCCTATTCTGTGATTTTTTTGGTGCTAAAGCAGTACTATATTAACATGTCTACATTAATTTAGTTCTCTCACGAGTCTGACACACTGAAGAAGTATTGCAGGTTTTGGCCAAATTTCAGGTGAGTACATTGATCTCTAGAGGAAACCTTCTCCACTTGAGAGCATTCCTAACTTAGTATTACACTTAGCATCATTAATTCCATGATCTTCTGTTATGGCAACCTAAACTAGGAGACTAAAACTTCTACTTTTCCTTTCTTCTTTTTTTTTTTTTTAATACTTTAATATCTATTTCATTCCACATAGTAACATATCTCTCAAACAACGCAACTTATAGAATCGTAGACTCATAAGTTTATGTCGAAAGGAAACTTTAAAGTTCATGTAATCCAACTCCCACTGCAATGAGTAGGGACATCTTTCAACTAGATCAGGTTACTCAGAGCCCCGTCCAGCCTGACCTTGAATGTTTCCAGCAATGGGGCATCTACCATCTCTCTGGGGAACCTCTTCCAATATTTCATCACTCTCATCATAAAAAATGTTTTCTTTGTATCTAATTTGAATCCACCTTCTTTCAGTTTAAAACTATTAACCCTTGTCCTCTTGGAGCAGATCCTGTTAAAACGTCTGTCCTCATCTTATAAGCCCTCTTAAGTGCCAACAGGCCTGAATAGGGTCTCCCCAGAGCCTTCTCTTCTCCAAGCTGAACAACCCCAGCACTCTCAGCCCTTCCTCATAGGATAGTTCTTCCAAATGTTCGATCATTTTTGTAGCCTTCCTCTGGACTTGCTCCAAGAGGTCCAAGACTTTCCTGTACAGAGGGCTTCAGAGTCGGATGCATTACTCCAGGTGGGGTCTCACCAGAGTAGAGTAGAGGAGCAGAATCACCTCTCTCGACTTGCTGGCCACAATTCTTTTGATGCAGCCCAGGATACTGTAGGCTTTCTTGGCTGCAAGTGCACATTGCCAACTTGTGTCCCACTAATAACCCCGTGTACTTCTCTGCATGGCTGTTCTCGGTCCCCGTGTCCTCCAGTCTGTACTGATACTGGGGGGTGTCCCAGCCCATATGTAGAACTTTGTACTCGGCCTTGTTAAACCTGGTGACGTTCACATGGGTCAACTTGTCAAGCTTGTCTAGGTCTCTCTGAGTGCCATCCCATCCCCAAAGATTTTCAACTGTACTCCTCAGCTCACTGTCAACTGCACATTTGCTGAAGGTGCACTCAATCCAACTGTCTGTGTCACCAGTAAAGATATTAAAGAATACCAGTTCCAGTATGGACCCCTGAGGTATGGCATTTGTTACTGATCTTCATTTGGACTTTGAGCAGCTAACCATTAACCTTTGGGTTTAGGAAAATTGTCATCAAATAGAATACTTTGGCAAAGTGTGAATGCATCATTTCAGATAAAGCTGTTATCAGAATGCTGAAATCACTGCCTCTATCTTTACCTGTGAGATATGTCACAGTGCAAAATATTATGAGGTGGCTTATGAAGTTCTGTGTTCTTCTTTAACTTTTTCAACTAAAAAAAAGCGATTCCCAATCCATCAATGAAATTATAAAATGTTGAGCAGCAAAACTTTGGGAAATTTAATAAAAAAGCTAACCTATAATTAGTTATATGGAAGAACAAACTTCTCAAAGCCTAGTAATTTCATTGCTTCTTATTTTGAGGGTTTGGGGACTATAGATTATGGCTGCTGAAATTAATCTTTGTTGGAAATAAATTCCTAAAGTCAAGAGATAAGTATTGCATCCAGATTTCCCAGTAATCTTTGACCAAGAATGGACATGGGAAATAAAATCTATTTTCATGCCAGTAATGCAGAATTCCAATGGGAGGAAGCATTCTGATCTGTTTTGGATGCTCATCAACTTCTTCGGTCTGATAATTATAATTTTCCATTGAATTTCTACTTCTATTTGAAAATTGACCTAAAATAACCGAAATAGATTCTTTCAAAATAACAGACATTTGGTTCCAGTTTAAAGCAAGTGCTGATGTTGAGCAAAAGGACTACATGTTTCTAATTTTATCACTATTAGATCACACATATCTACTTCATTCATGGATTCTCAGAACTCAAAGCAGATAAAAAAAATGTCAAATTGTTATCAACTGCTAAAGAAATTCTGCTCATGTGATTTGATATACTGCTGAGAGGAGACAATGAAGCATCTGCTTCATCAGCAATTTAAAGACCCTGCAGGCTAATATTTATGTTTCCACACAGCAAGAAGCAGGGTTCTGTGTCTTTGCACACAACGGAGATAATAAATAGCAGGTATTCTAACATTAGAGCTTTGTTTGGTTTCTAAACTGTCTTTTTACTGCTCTTTTTCTTGATAACTTTGCAGCAATCAGAACTGAAATTTCACAAAGAGCTGAACATTGTAACTGCCTTACTGGTATTGTTATTTCTGAAAGCTCAAAGTTCAAAAAGCCATGGACACCCACCTTGATAAAAGACAGAAGAGCGGTGTTGTATGTCTGGTTTAAATTTCTTATCCTCATTATGCAAAAGCATAGCTTCATCAATACTGTAATAATGTTCTTGAACAAACAGACGTATCTACTAGAAACTACTGAAGTTTCACATTTTATTTCCTCTTCAATGAATTAAGGCTGACAAATAAAGTCTCAACATACGAAATTGTCAATGAAAATATCTCTATGACCTAAAGGGCTGACTAGACATTCAGGCTTTTGTTTTCTTCTCCACACTTTCTGGCATATGATTTTCCATGGATTCTGTTAGCAGTTTAAAAAAAAAAATATATCAAAGAAAGAAAATATTTCCACACTTCAAAATAGGTGTCAGATTGAATTAATGATGAAAATATATTAATTGTGACAATCTTATTTTATTGTTGTTAATTACATTGTGCAAGAATCCCAATCAGTATTCTGTTAGAAAGTCATTTAGCACAATAAAAATACAAAGAAAGTTAAATATAAAAAAGATTTACTGTATTATCCAGGCTACTTCTAGATCAAAGCAGGACACTTACCAATAGAACATATCTTGTGCTATCTCTCTTGCTGCAACTACTCTTAAAAGGCTACTTCTTCTTCAAATCTTCTTTAGAACTTCTGCTGCTGTGGTGCCTTAAATAAAATTGATAAGCTACTGCATGGAGGATGCTATATTTCATGCTAACCAAAGCCAGCCTTCTTTTTAATATTCTCCTGTTTGTTCCTTCTGATCTTCCTTCTTTGGGAGCAGACTACTCTTCTGCCTTCATGCAGAATTTGACATAATGGAAACCTCTGCTTCACTGGAACATTACCTGCTAGACAGTAACACAGCAAATAAAGAAATAAATAACACTGTAGAGGTAAGGAGACTTGTGCACACATCTGCACCAGTACTTTTCCACTAGTTTCGTAAATCAGTGGTGCTGGAACACAAATTATGATAATGTAAGTAGTTTCACTGGAGTTACCATTGTGAAAATGAATCACATTACAGCCTGGAGCTGGAAAAGCCTGTGTCCCTTTGACTGTCACTATCTACTTTCAGTGATTAGGGAAAAAAAATAAGTAAATAATGCAAACTAATGAATTCCTATTTATTGGGAATGGGAGACTAAGTAGAAGAGATTAAATGTTTTATATAAAATGAAGGGAGACTTGTACAATCCTTCAGTAACTGAATTTACCTAAGTAATTTTAAGATCTCCAATATGTCTTGTTCTTGTTATAGAGGAAATACATACATTTGATTCCACAGCTGTAAATGGATATAATCACATAGTTTACACAAGTCTGGTAGAAACCTAGCAAACAGTTCAAACATTTTGAACATTTCTTCTTTAAATTAATATTGAATTTACATAGTATTTTTCCTTTTTTGGGGGGAGGAGAGGGTGGTGACGATGAAGTTGTGTGTCTTCAAAGACAAATGTACTGTAAATTGATAGTTTACATGCTATTCAAACAAAACTGAAAGATGAACCAGTACTCCCCTTATTCTGTGTTTTTAATTTACAACCAGCTGATATAACCTAGAAATTTCTGGAGTTGGTCTTATGGTATCCCTTCACTGTAAGATGAAACAAACCGTATCAGACTTTTACAAGATATTGACTCCAAGGACCATACACCCTGTAAAGAGCATCAAAGACTGCTGCAGTAGACAAGACCTCATGTCCTTATTGGGAAAATAAGATTATTTATTTTGCAGACCCAATATTAAGTGTGAGAATGAATGTACATATTTCAAATCCAAAATCAGCCTTCAGTACTCTGGAGGGTTAATGTTGCACCCAATTTAAATAATTGATTATACTGAAAATTAAGGATGTATACCTAAATCACTTTCAATGCTCTTAATATCAAACTTTGATAGCTTTACTGAAAAGAATCTCAATGTGAAATTCACCCAGCCAAAAGCACTATGAGAAATGTAAATTTATTTATTTATTTATGTTGAAATAAATTAATCGTAAATGAAGAATATTAGTACTTTAGAAGGTGGAAATTATTTCCTTGTCTTTAAGTTCCCAAAATACAAGCTTTGCCTTCAAAATTACCTGTCTTGTGAGCTGTCACTCAATAAGCTATTTGTTTTCCTAGCAGCCGTCTCCATCCTCTGCTACTTTGCATATGGAATAATTGGGCATAGTAGAACTATAAAAATTGTGGGGCTTGCATAAAAATAATAGTCATACTTCAGAGCCTGAAGCCTTCTTGAGAATAGACATGCAAAAGAATTCCCAGATTTCAATTTAGTATCCTTATGTCACAGGTAGCTACGTCATTTAACTTGTCAATGCCATTTTTTCACGAGTTCCTAATGACTTTATTTTCTTTCTACAATAAAGTATGCTATCATATTGTCCATTTGAAGACATAAAGGATATAGAATTCAGTAGGTTCAGTTCACATGCTTGATGTTTATTTTCAGTTTCATACCTCTGAAGCAAAGTTTGACTAAGGTTAGGCAAACCTTCAAGAAGTGAAAGTTAAATTCAATTAAAAAATCACATCCGTCCAAGGTTTCAAGCTACTACTAAAGGCAAATGTCCACTGTTCCAGATGTATGACTACAGACCTACATTGTGTGGCAACATGAAAAGCATGACAGTAGAGGTTCCAAAATGTACCATCATTCGGGGAAGGGCAGAAGAAACTCCAGATCCTTGGCTAATATTAGTGCACACACATATGATTTGCAGCCCTCTACTGTTATGAACACATATATAAAAGTTTGATTATAATGGAAGTAAAAGGATACACATACAGCAAAGTGACATATTTAGATTTATTGTGTGTTACTTTGGAAATGAACATGGAAAAAGGCAACTCTAGAGTGTTAATAAAGATCTTAAATTAACTAAAGGACAAACAAGAGCTGTGACGTTTATCCTCTGACTAAAGAAATGAGACAGATATTGTCATAATTTTTATATGTTAGAAAAGTGGTAAAGTTAGGTGCAATGACCTGAACTGTAATATCTATAAACAGTAAAAAATTATTCATTCGATAAATTAGAAGAGATGAAAGCATTTAAGACTTCTTTTAATAGTAATTCAGCTCTATTAGTTACAGTACATGGAGCTACTCCAAATCCATACAGTAAGTAATACTAACAAGTAATAAATTAACACTTCTAGTAACCCAGAAATAAATAGGGGCTTATTTTGTTAACTCACTTTCCTTCTTCACCTCTGCCACCAAGCTTATTCCAGTACAGAAGAAAAGAAAGAAAAAGATACTAAAGTATGTCACTTTGAAGGAAAAATCTTGGGAAACATTACAGGTTCTTACTCTCTTGATTTGTAGAAGCTACAGAACCAATCAAGAGCTCCAGAGGAAAAAAACATAAATTCATACTTCAAGTACTAATGTCTCCAGAAGAAAGAAAAATAAGGGAATATCTAAGAGAAGGAAGTTAAAAAGCTACATCTCTGCAGTGAAAGTATTATGTTGAAAACGCAAAACTGATAAACTATTGTAGGAAAATATAAGCCGATATATTCTGTAATTTTCAGAGGCATGGCATGCAAGCTGGATATGTTAATCAAGTCTAGGCGTAGTGCTGTAAGTGAATTCAACCAGGAACAAGCCAGACTGTTACCCCTTGTTACCAGTCTCCAGCAGTATGCTGGAGATGACAGCAATAGCTTCCAAGGCTATGTGTGTCCTTGGGGGAAACAACCCCACCATGAGGAGCTGGGTACAACCATTTCAAATCACAAAGGGAGATATTTGATTGTTTCAGGAGTGTGTGCTCTTCAAACAGAAATTTCTTGTCTTGCCCATAGAGAATGCAGGAGGGTACTAGAGCATTTGTAACTGCCACCACCTTGTCAACAACATAACCATATGTAAAAGAAAAACCATCTACTGGAATCTCCCAGTAGTCGAAGATAACACATAGTGTCAGATGTCTTGTGGCTGCAGAATGGTTATTTCTCTCTTTAAAGTGTTGAATACTATAATGCACTGGAAACATGCCAGATTCTGTGGGTATTGTATTACAGAGTTTGAGGTATTTTGAATGAAGGGAAGGGAAGGGAAGGGAAGGGAAGGGAAGGGAAGGGAAGGGAAGGGAAGGGAAGGGAAGGGAAGGGAAGGGAAGGGAAGGGAAGGGAAGGGAAGGGAAGGGAAGGGAAGGGAAGGGAAGGGAAGGGAAGGGAAGGGAAGGGAAGGGAAGGGAAGGGAAGGGAAGGGAAGGGAAGGGAAGGGAAGGGAAGGGAAGGGAAGGGAAGGGAAGGGAAGGGAAGGGAAGGGAAAAAAAACACCCAATACCCCATCTGTAGAAAAAAAAGAAATGAAAAATGATGGATAGCAATTTTACCTGAAGAGATAAGATCTGCAGAAAGTTCTATGGCAGCTCAAGAATGCACAACACCATAATTCTACTGTAGTAGGAGTGAAAGAAGAGATGAAGTAATATAAATGGCTTTATCAATGACAAAGTACATATGAATTCTTTAGTTATTGTATGCTGTGTTACGTTTGAAACCATAAAATTCACAGTACCTTTCCTACAGATAGCTTTGTAACATGTAAATAAGACATTGTAAGTACTATACTGATTTTATATCATGGTTTTTAATGTTTTCTAAAAAGTCCAGTCGATTATGACATTTATATCATTTTTCTTTCTCTAGAAACTCCTTATGAGAAGTTTAAAAATAAACAAAAAAAGCCAACAACAACAAAGGGAATTCCAGAGACTTCCATGGTCATTTGATTATTAAGACAAACCATCTGCTCTCACTGAACCACAGCTGAAGTACTGCCAAAATGTCGGTCACCAGGTGTGCCTGAAAAACTGTATGACAGACTGCACCTTTTCAAGAGCTAACCCGTTCAGGCTCATTAGATTCATAACATCCTGCATTGCAGCAGCTGCAGTTTTATTTTTCACTGTCTCTTTTAAAAGGTTTTGTTGTCTGCACATTCAAATAAAAGCTGTTTTTTTCTCACTCAACTTCACTAATTCAAGTAAGTAAACTCAGTCTGATGTAACATTCAGGCAAGTTATCTCAGGTTTTGGTAAGGCTAAACCTTCGAAATTCTCCAATACCTGCAATGACTCTGTATCACAAAATGAAAGGTATTCAGTGGGATGGATGTCTGAGATGCAGACTACTTGCACCACCAGTTTAGATTTAAAAAGAGTCCATAGCTCAGCTGTAGCAATCAAGATTGTTGGTTTTGCTGCTGTATTAATTTAAAATTGACCTCAGGCAAGTACCTCTAAGTTAAGAATGTATTTTTTCAGGGTGAAGAAATTTCGTCCACTTCCTCTCTATACTGAAGACATTTTGGAGTATGACCACAGATTCAGGAGTTCCAGCTACAGAATTGGATATCAACAGCATACACCAGTCCTTATTGTAGTAATGCCATCTATGGCTACTGAGATTCTCCTCATGATGACTGAAAGTCCATGCCAGACTCAAAGACTTCATCAGCTGACAGATGTCAAGGGTAAGAGAATCTTACAAGGTTTAAAGTCATTATGCATTGTCACCATGAAGTTCTTCAGCTGCTCCACCTGCTCTGGAAATAGAGCTCTTGAATTTTAGGAGGTCTGAACATGATCAGAAATGAAATTAAACAAAGGACCTCAATCTGCTTTGAACCAGGGATAATCCCAAAATTAGTTTTGGTTAACCAGACTGCATCATATCAACTGTGGCTTTATGACATTGTGGAAATACGTTATTTAGCCCATCAGTTAGTTCTGAATTCAGTGAAGCTCTGTTATTTACTAGCTGTCTTTCAAATGTTTTTCATAAGCTTGTAAAATATTTTAAATTATATACTTAAAGGAATTAAATCAAAGGGTAACTAAAAACTCTTCTATGATTTTAATTTGCTTTGAAGTGTTTTAATTATTAAATAAGTACTAATTTTCTTCAAATAGTTAGAACATAGCATGGGAAAAAGAAAAAATCTTGTTTTATTTAAAAGAATATTTTCTGGTTTAAAATAGATTTTTTAAAAAATTGTCTTATTTTCCTGAGGTAATACCAGCAGAAGAAAAGAAAGAAATTAAATACTCAAGAGAGAAATTTTGAGAAGTAACTTTGTAAACAACCTGTAAAATATATCCTGCATAGCTAATCTTGAGATATCTTTGAAATACTTTGTGTTTTTAGCATAAAATTGCCAGTGCAGGGAGTTGAAGACACGCCATCCGGTCAGTGAAAACCAGTTTTAGCCATTTCACAACACACTGCAAAGACAGTTGAAATGATATCGGTATCATACTCCTGTTCAAGAAGTATATATTTTTTTACTCTTTTGCTGGTAAGCACTGAAGAGAGTAAAATGATAAATTTGTTTCTGAAACCATATGAGTAAGAGAAAACTTTAACACTTGTGAGACTTGATGATTTATGATGTGACTAGTAAAAGGCATGTTTCTGTAGCTCACTTCTAATTAAATCCAGTATTTTTCATCCACTGTGTATTGAGTGTTCTCTGTATGTAAATAAATACTGTTTCTACCTAAGAAACTGATAATAACATAAGAAATCACAAAGTTTTCAACTCTAAGTGGCATTCAAATAATAAAGTAAAGATACAGGTGTGATCATCTCTTTTCTCAGGATACTTATTGGACTTATCTAAATAAAGATTACAAAATACAAACTTGAAGTTGTTGTCACTTGAGAACAGACCCAAGAATGCCTAACATCCTAATGGTGTAAAAT
This sequence comes from Cuculus canorus, assembly GCF_017976375.1. Classification (NCBI taxonomy): domain Eukaryota; kingdom Metazoa; phylum Chordata; class Aves; order Cuculiformes; family Cuculidae; genus Cuculus; species Cuculus canorus. The sequence goes on from NC_071405.1 coordinate 20,841,116, forward strand.
CAGATTCCTTTTGTTGCAATACTTGAGGCATAATATTTTTTGTTGCTACTACTGCTTAGTAATCACAACTCAAAAATTTAAAGTCACTCAAGCAAAACCACAAAGGATTGCATTATCCACAGTGTTACCAAAACGCAGTTTAAAAGTGCTAAACATCAATTTTATTTCCTTTAGAAGTTAGCGAGTTGCTGCATCTGATTCTGAAGAATTTAGACTGATCTCTATAGCAATTCCCAAGTGCACATCTCCTAGAGCTCTTGAGATACTTTCAACTTTAGAAATGGTGGATTTTAGTGAAATTAGGACTGCGGCAATGTATGAACTGATCTTCTTATACTGTAAACTATGCTATTAGCTATATAATATTAGCTCTTGTAATTCAAACGGCAATAGATTTTTTTTTTTTTAATATATTCAGACGTGCTCATTTGGGGATTGCAATTCTCAAATAACTCAGGATGAACTGGTGTTTTGCTAGTAAAACTCCACAATGCTTACTGTATTGTATAGAACATTTGTAGAGAAGGGCCATCTGTCAATAACGTCATTTTCCCTAAATGTTTTTTCTTTCGGGAAAACTATGTCAGGAGTAGATAGGACAAGTGGCTAAAAAGTCTACATGTTCTCTGTACTTCTCCCCTGAACTGGTACATCAACTCTCGAATTCTACTTTTAGTCTAGAAAAATGTTGAAAAATGGATCAAAAGTTACTTCCTTTCAGCTATATTAAACATCTGAATATGCATAGCAGTATTTGCCAAAGAAATAGGTGTGGAAACAGATGTATCATAAAAAGAGAGATGACAGACAACTTCTGATGTACTACGAGTTATAAGTGCTCATCAGTAAAAAGGAACAGTTCATTACTGAAGTATTTCCAATATCCTTTTCAAGTTTTATACCTTTCTGATTCAGGTAATTTTATTTCTCCTTTCTGAGCTCAATCCATGAAACATGTTCTTCTCTGTTATCAATACAGTGCTCAGTAAAACAAGCTGTATATATCTGTGGTTCCGAAGTTGTGAATGACATTTGAGAGATTTCTTTGTAAGATGTATGCCATTTGCATATTTTTGGTTTTTAGTTTGCCTTCTAGATACTCAGCAACCAAATAGACTATCTGGGCTTAAACAGCATACTTTACATTTGCATTTTGTGGAATCACATATCACTGAACAAAAACAAAAAAAAAAAAAAAAAAAGAAAGAAGCTACTCTTAGAGCACATTCTATTCAATTAGCTGGCATCAGTCTAAGATAAAATAAGTAATATCCCAGTTTTCATCCTTAATTTGTATAAAAAGCTTTAAAAAAAATTTTTGGGAAGTGTTTTTTGAAATGTGTTTCTCTAATCAGTCTTGCAAATATTTAGCTTGGAAACATTTTTCTGGTGATTAAAGACCAACTATATGCAGAAAGAATAGGAACTTATCTTAAACATTCATTTAAAAAATCTTTAAAATAGGACATTTTAATGATTTCAGAACTTTTTTTCAACTATTTTAAGAACAGGAAATATACCAAAGTCAACATCGACGAAAATCTTCATAAAATTCCAGAAGGCTATTCAGTTCTGTAACAGACAGGAGAATCAAACCTTTCTATAACAATAAAAAACCCTGATCAGATTATTTTTCCCTGGGTTAACAAGAAGTGTGAATGTGAGCTTGAAAAAAACAGCTAAATACTAGCAAATGTAGCACTTTTACACTTAATAGTTAGCTGAGGAGAAGTAATCTGCCATTATCACTAAACTGAAGTTGTGTTTTTTTAAAGTAAATTAGATTTAATTTTTTTTTAAAGATCATTTTCAGGGAAGAAAGGAAAATAATATCTATATACATATGTATGTGTGTACAAATGCACACATGTGCAAGATAGGGCTATATCTACATATTCGGTGAAAACGATCATTTTTCTTAATGTAGATTTTTTTTTTTACCCCATTAAAGGTCTCTGGTTTCTAGTCTATGCATCAGATATTGCAAAATTAGTCCCTGCTGTATTAGTACTTTGTCCAGTCTAAACATCTTGAGCAATGGAATGTTCATTAGGAGACTTATGTTTCACAGTCTACTACATCTCACTGTCAGAAAACTTTCTGATATTCAGCCTAATTTCTTTTCTCCCATAATTTCTTCCCATTGCTCTTAATTATGTCTCGTTATGGCACCCTAACTCATTTCTCCCCCTGCTTAGTGTTTATGGTCTTCGAATTCTTGCAGAATGTTATCATATCCTTATGAGTTGCAATTTAGCCAAATTCTGTGTAGAAATTTACGTGAATTGGCAGTAGTATATTGACATATGTTATTTATACCACCCGAGGATATAAGGCACAGCATTTGATTCTCATGGGAGGAGAATTTATACCAATTTGTGTCATGACATACCTGTCTAGAGAAGGGAGAAGAAAAACTTTTCAAGCATTAGCTGTTTCACCAAGTCCACACAGTTTTCACTGAGTCTGCTACTGCTGCCTTAGTATGTAAAACTGTGATTGAATTCAAATATATATGCTTGTATATAATATACCTCAGACCCTAGACACATATAATGTAAAAATCTGTGATGTTAACATTACTAAAATATTGGAACAAAAGACGACCTTAACAGGCAAGGGTTTAGGCCAGCAAGACTCCTCCACACATTAAACCAGTGATGAATTCACTTCACTTCTGGATTGCTAAACTTCTGAGGAACATCACGAACCCAGTCAGGGATAGATAACAGAACTTTTAGCTGAGTTAGAAAACTCTCCTGTAGAAAGCGATAAGTCCTTAAAAAACTCATTCATATCCTTGAAAGGCAGTAGGTAACCCTTTCTGAATAGTGTTTATGGGCCTGCTGTTATCCATTCTTATCAGATATGAAACGGAATTTGATGACAATTTTGAAAGCACTGCTAATCACTAAGGTAAATCATAACTCTTGGTGATTCACTGATTGCTTTTTCAACAAGCACAAGTTCTGCACAACTAGCAAGAACTTCTAGTGATCTGTGAATTATGCAGTTACCTGGATACACGTGTACTTCAGGCAGTGGTGCAAGACAGATGGGGTTATCACAGGAGAGAAGGATTTGTGTGATTTTCATATAATTCAGATTATGAGTAGAGCTGATAGTCTGAGAAACAGCTTCCAAAATGTGATAAATTTATCACCCTTATTGGTTTAGTAAACTCTTCTTTGAGGCCAGAAGTGAATTCAGCACAATGTAATCTCGTTAGAACAAAATAACAGCTTCATCTAGAGAAGTAGAACATTGAAGCATAACAGTAGACAAGTAGCAAAGACTCCTTGCTTGCCTCTTCAAAACAGTTTGGGTCTATACCAAACACATGACAAGACAGCATGGTTTCAAATAAAGAACAACTCAAAGGGTGTCTCTCTGACAAGCACACCTCCCGTATATGACTTCTCAGCGTCAAAACTCCTTCAGCAGGAGCACTAGGGAACTGTGCAATGTGACCTAGGTGCACTGTAAAAGAGAACAAATGTGGGAGGCAAGAGGCTGAGGCACTCTTTCATTGTCCCAATAATCACCAAATTCTTCAACAAAGAGATCATATTTGTGTGTATGTAATTGTCACACTGTTTTAACACCCTTTGTAATGTTGATGTTAACCTATTCATTATAAAAACTGTTAATCCTGAACAGCTAGGAATATAATTTCTGATCACTACCTTTAACAGTTAGGAGAAAGTTATAATGGGACAGAATAACACCCCACTTATGTAGCTTAAGGAAATTCCTCTAATGAAATGGACAAGGATCTGAAACTGTCTTGCAATGTTCAACTGCTCCTGAGCAAGGCATGTGAAGGCTGCCCTGTGCTCCTTGCTGCAGTCTGCACGGCACTCATCCAGATCTGCGAAAGAGCATTTGGGAAAGATGATAATGACTGAAAACACAGGAACATATAAAGTGTCTGCTTTTCAGATAGTTCTGTTTCCATGTCAGCACACAAACATGAAAAGAAAAGGGGGAAGAGATGCTATGTTACAATGAAGAAATCGTTATCAACCCTGATGGATGAAAAATGATGATACGGTCACTGCAGAAAGATCCCTTGACAGACATAACTTTTCCTTCATTAGAGAAACCTTCAGTAGGCCAAGAAAATTAACAACAAAAAACATGTAATTTTGACCAGAGTAAATCAGTAAATACATAAATCTCCTGTGCTACTAGAATACCAATGAATGTTATTGTTAAACACTCAATTTCTATTCTAAGTACCCCAAAACAGTATATTATTGGAGGGACTGAGGCAGGGACTCCTGCACTGGTGTTAACAGCAGACCCTTTATTGCAGAAGGGCTGCTTTTATACAGCTCTGCTGAATGTCAAACCCCGCGGTGTTATCCGGTGCGTTCCAACCACCTGTCCCCGCGCTCACCCCTCACAGTCCCCGCTCAGCGGTAACGGATCACTCGCTGTTCCCGCGCAGCCCCAATTCCTCCCTCGGGCAGCAGAAGGCTGCGGTCGCCTCTTCGGTTCTTCCGTTTACGGCGCTTTCCCGGCAACGCTCGTGAGCCGTCCGCTCCGTCAGGGTCCGCGCGGGGCAGCGTTGGGCTCGGCCCGTTCTGTGTGTGCTGCCCGTGCAGCAGCGCGGCGGGGCCCAGAGCGGGAGCGGCAGCATCCGCGGGGCGCGGGGGGACGGGCAGCACCGCGCTACGCGCAGCGGCGGCGAAGGGAACACACACCGCATATAATGACATTCTTATTTTGAGCTTAATGGGAGTATCACATGCTATTATTAATATGAATTTAAGAGGGGTTGCAAAATCCACTACACTCAAAAGAATGCCTTGCTAGTCCCTTTAATAAATTTTAGGTAAAATCATCAAGGTTCAGTCTAAAGAGTTGAACAGCTCTGCCTCAGTCATTGCTCGGTCCTACAGTTCAGTTTAGTCAGCATTCACTGTAAGGAAACATTTGGAGTGAAATACTTCCCTGTTGAATCTGTCTGGATTCCTTCCTATGGCAATCAAGGGTAGTGGGAGGAAAAAGGGATATGGCAATCAGTTGTCATCCCAAGATACAGTCACATTGCAGTGTTGGTGAATATCCATGCAACCCAGCTGAGGTACATGTCTTTGGCAACAAATGCAATTTTTGTTCTGCATATCTGTATGTTTCTCTCCCTGAGGAGGAGTGGTACAATAACGCCCAAGTTGTGAACACAAATGCATGAATCAAATTTCAGAGGTAATTGCCTACAGACCTCAATGAAAAATGAAGTAATTAAAACAGGAGGGGAAGGTAATAGCCTCACAGAATGCATTTACATATTATTGTAGAATTGTAGAGGCATAGAATGGTTTGGGTTCACAGGGCCTATGAAGGTCATCTAGTCCAAGACCCATGAAAGTGAGCAGGGACATCTTCAACTAGATCATGTTGCTCAGAGCTCCATCCAGCAATACTGGGCCCAGAACAGACCCGTAAGGAACACTGCTAAGCACTAATCTCCATCTGGACATTGAGCCACTGACCACTAACCTCTGGGTGTAACCATTCAACCAGTATCTTATCCACCTGATCCATCTATCAAATCCATATCTATCCAATTAAAAGAGTAGAATATTGCGGGGGACCTGTCAAAGGCCGTACAGAAGTCCAGATAGGTGACATCTGTGTGTCTTCCCTTTTCCATTGATGCGATCACTAAATATTAGTTCACGAATATGAAATTTATTCACTATATTGAATGGATACAATACATGATTTTATACAGTAAAGTCATACAGCTACCAGATCTGTGATCATCATACTTAGTCATGTACGTACTCAAGTATGAATGAGAACTCTGAGGAAAGTTTAAAAGCATTTTTCTTCTGGTCATAAATAAATAACGTGTGGAATATCTAAGTTCTGCTTTTCAGAATGCTTTTCAAAATGAACTTCTGGAGAGGAAAGATGACTTTGTTAAAGGCAATTTGGACCTTGGTTCCAGATTCCCAATGTAATGATCTGGCAAATCAGCTATGAGAATATTTAAGTATTTAGGAAGGTCAGTTATAGCTGTGGAATGCTAATTCCTTTCTGTTTCAACAGAAATAGGCTACCTCACAAGATGTTTTACAATTTGGACCCAGATATTCTGAATATACCTCAGAGGACATTTTTCCATATGTTAACTGAAGAAGACACCTACTAAGACCACATTTTCCAGGCTAACGTGATTTTCTGAACATCCACTTAATTTTGTCTTTTTTAGTCTAGTATATACAATCACTTTCATTTTCCAAAATTCCAACATTTTTTATTAAGAATAAAAAAATATTGCTGAGGTAATCCACTATATATGGAATCTAAGACAAGGATATCTGTTCATTTGGCCTTGCAAATGCAAAGTGAGAAAGAGATGCAGGTCCATAACATATTTACGTGTCAAATTTATGAAATTTACTGCAACGTCCAGGAGCAATCATGAGTGTCCTGCTGAACACTCCTGCATGAAGAAATCACATGCTTGTGTCCCCCTGTGAAGTGTTAGGTAGGTTAAAAATTGAGCCCTGTGTAGCATAAATCGTGAAATTTTCAGATCTGGGAAGTTGTGGATGCCTCCTCCATCGAAGTGTTCAAGGCCAGGTTGGATGGGGCCTTAGGCAGCCTGATCTAGTGGGACATGTCCCTGCCCATGGCAGGGGGTTGGAACTGGATGATCTTTGAAGTCCCTTCCAACTCAAACTATTCTATGATTCTATGATTCTACATAACAATAGCAGAAAAATTGCTTTCCCTTGTTTAATTTATCCAACTACAGACATATATAGAAGCACTACACTTACATTACTTTAACTACATCTCCAACAAGCCAACGTAATTAAATTTAGACAGACTATTTTAAGCATAAGTGAAACAGAGGCAGATTGATCAAAGTCTATTGTTTCATACAAATCAGCAGAACTTATTGACACCCATGGTTTTCACTTCAATTTTCAGTTGGAAAGTGTATTAAATTTGATTTTCATACTGAATTAATGATTTCTGAATGGATGCGATGAAACAATGAAAGAAGCAGAAACTTAAATTGCAAACAAGTTGGGGTTTATATTAAAAATAATTTGTTGGCAGTGTTAATTTTGGTAATATATCTAAAGGCCATTGCTCTTTTTTTTCTGAAGTAGGATAAATAAAGTGCTTAAAACTTGTCATGAAATAGAATAGGCAGGTGCAAATGCATTAAAGTTCCTGTCATTGTGCTTTTATATATAAATAACAGGTTTAATTTATTTCCTTGAATACACTGATGTAACTAGACTGAGCTTATAGATATTTTTAGCTCTCAAATAATTTGCTACTGGACTAAACTAGGATCTTTCTCCTGGCTGCAGTTAGTTTAGGATTAGAACTATATTTGTGACAGACAGATCTGTGAGTACCTCTTTTTGATGTCAGTGAATTATTTGATAACACCTCTGATGCATTTTACAGCAAAGAATCAAGTAAGGAAAATTACGGCTTTTGGCAGTCTGTATTTCATTCTTGCTTGAGTTGCAGGTGTTCTTACGCTTTCAAATACTTGTGGTCAGGCCATATTTTCAGGGTAGATGAAATTCAGTCTTTCCTGTTATTGAAAGGAAAAAAAGAAAGTTATTGTTAAGATTTTCCTCCTTTTTTAAAGATGTCAGGGTCTACATCTGAAAAGTTTTTAAAACTAAATACAGAATGATTTTGTTGTGTCTTCATAGTGGTAGGCAATATTCTTTTTTTTTTTCCTTCACAATTTTAAAGATTACAAACAAGATTTGTTTTCCTGTGATGCAGTTTTCCTTACATTCTCATATTTTAAGATCTTAACAGCATTCTGCTTAAAAGGCAAAAGCCAGACTGCTTATGTTTCTTTAGGATAAATAGGGGAAAACTCCATTTGCTTCCATCATTCCTCACGTTTGATTGTGCATGGTCCTGGAAAGCATGTATGCAGAACATTGCCTCTGGAGTACTGATATAATTTCTTCACTGTGCTGTCAAAAATTTATGCCAATACTGTGACATTAATCTGAAAAGATCAGGCTGTTAAATTTATAGAAATTATATAGCTCTTCTTTAGCTCCATCTGAGAACAGATGGTAAATCATACTTAGAAAAACTGAGGGTTTGAGGGTTTTTGGGGGCAGAGAGATATTCCTGAAAGTTTCTTTGAGCCTAATTGGAAGAAAGTGAAACATGATTATTAATGTGGTATGATTATACCATGAGAATATATTTCCTGTCTTGTTAAAGATCTGTATAGCACTTAGAATAATCTAAGACTAGATTTGTAAAAACTAATAGAAGTATATATCTATTTATATATTTCACCTCTTCTTTTCTGCCTACACATTGTCTCAGAACAGGTTTCTTCCCAAAAACTTATTATAAATCATTCCATAGATATTTCGTCTGCTTGAAATTCAAAGTAAGAAGTCTATAAACCCATGTGCATGTCACAGAGAATGTTTATGCAATCGGTTTGCATCAGTTGTAAATGAAGATTTTAAATTATTTTCCCATAGATATTCTATTCATTCCATAATATATATTTCTTTATATTTTTTCAATTTACTGTTTCTGTATGTACATATACTTTCTTATATTTTTAATGCTCTTTCTTTTTAGGAGCTAAACTCCCTAGTCTTTTCATTTTTAAGATTTGATAAAACTTTAATGGAAGGAATATGTGGTTTACATATCAATCTTATGGAAGTCACTATTCACTGAAGTTGATATAGACACATCAAATATATTAATAAAACTATGGTGATTCAAAATGTCCTTTTTTTTAAAAATAAGTTTACTGGCTATAATTATCTGTTTTTCCATGCTTAACTTGTATGCCTACAGAAATTCTTAAGAAGTGTATGCTTTTGAACTTTGGTGTCCTTAAAGTGGTATTATGTAGGAAGTTGATACAACTGTATACATATATAGCAATTTCTGACTCAAGGTATGTAAATGCTTTACACACATCTGTTGTCCCCATATCACAGACAACAAATAATGCTATTTTCCACTTATTTAGTAGATTTACATCCATTACTCACTGACCAGATAAGCAAATGGAGGAAAAGGAGAGCAAATGAGAGTGCCACACTCAAGTGTTGATTTGATGGCTGAGACATTTTAGAACTTTGGTATTCTGACATATAAAAATGCACTAGTGTTAACTCCCATGCAGTTTTGTAATATCAGAGGAATAAAAGATTGGGAGTGGGAATCTGGCTTAAAACTGTACTCACACAGATGTGTGTCAGACATTAACTATTGTCTGATAAGGCAGTGACAAGGATAAGCTGCAATGAGAGAAAGAGAGGCATTATCTGTGTGTTATTAAAACCTTGTAGTGAAACTGATTTTCTTCTCTTTTTCTATGACTCTGCTCAGTTGTCTGTATTTTCTGTCTCTTCACTTAGTTGAGCTTCCAGAAATGATAAGGAGTACAGGACTGATTGTCTTCTCCAGAACAATTGCAATCAGTCTAAAGCATAAAACCTCAAGTGTCAAGATTCAGTGTAAAAATGAGGAAAAAAGAGGCAGCAATCAAGAAGGAGGAAGAAATGTTTATAAATCAATATATATTATAAAATCTTTGCAATAAACCTGATTTCAAGGTATTTTATTCCTTAGTAGTTAGTATATACTTTTTTTAAGTGTAAAGCAAGGATGGTTCTGTAGCTCAAATAGGTCTTAGGAGATGAAGTTACAAATGCAAGTCCATTTCTAATTAATGATGGTGTATCAATTAGGACAATAGAATTTGGGAATGACAGTTAATGTTTTAGGCATCTAGAAGTAGATCATAAAGGACACTTGTCCGCTACAGTTGTAACACAAAACTGTCAGGCTGTTGATATTGGGAGTGCAATTGAAATGCATGGATTTAGGAATGTCAGCTTTCTGTTGGTAAGAAAAGTTAACAAGTCCAAATTCAGGAAAAAAAATATTGTAGACTTAACTGCTGTAGAATGCTCTAGAAACAGGTACTTCTGCCATTTCTCCGGTCTTTGAATTCCAAGACACACTAGGGTTGTCTTGAAAGGAAAACATGTAGGGCAAACGAATGGAGGATATATCTATCCAAAGCCTTCTCCAATACTTCCTATTTGCTGGTGTGCATTCACTGCCTTTCAGCACCCTGACCTCAACGTTTTCCAACATTTTGTCTATATAGCTTATGTATAGGGAGGCCAGCCAGTGGTTTATATTCATGGATAGCTATAAAGGAACTGAACACCAACATGTCACTACTACGGTACCTAAACCCTTTGTAGTCTTACCCTTCCTGTGCCTTTGCTTCTTACCTGTATACAATAGCATTTTCCTATGTAGTGAGTGCAATTGGAAGAAAAAGACATTAATTACGAGGGACACATCTAAGCCACGCTAGAAAAACCCTCCAAAGTACCTAAGTCAGACAGTAAACATTGCAACAGTCTTCAGGCTACCAAGAAACATCTTTTCAGTGATCCTCCAATTCATCATGAAAAATGAAAGTGCGCTTTGGTTCTTTAACATCACTAGCATAAATATAGAGTTTCCTCAGTGTGTTTCTTCTTCTTTTCCTGTCAGGTGTCAATATCAGCAATACAGACTGTTGGTGAAAGAATTTGGCATGTTAGGATAGTGAGAGATGTTTTGGGAAAGGCTCAGATATTTCCTTGTAAGTGCGGATGTAATGTTCAAAGGAAATGATTGAAGTGGGGATGTTACATGGCTGAACTCTCACTTAGATGGTAGCATTAAATTTCACTTCAGAGACATGCTTCTTCAGCATTTCAAAATGGAGACAGGATGTCAGAACGTATGTGCCAGTTACTGTAAAATACTTTCATTCATAGAGTGGCCCATCCAAAATATTGCATTAAAAAGAGATATGAGACCTTGGAATAGAAACTTAAAAAAGTCTTATTTTTTTAATTCACTAATTCATCTTCTAGTAAATTTTAGAAGATCTGCCATGTTACTTAATTGATTTTCTTACCACTGAAAGAGGAATTTTTTTTCCCAGGATTGTTTTCTGTGTCTTCTAAAGTTAATAAGAATAAAAAAAAAAAGTTAGCTTAGGGAAAGGACAAATAATGCTGTTCTGAATATCTGAAGATTTCTGAATATCCTCAACACGTCATTTTTTAAAGATCTTCTCCAGAGGCAGGGATAATTTTCCTGGCACAGTTTCAATTTCATTAATTACTGTATCAAACTTCTTTCTCTCAGCATTCCCGAAGTCATGTACAGGGGTTGGATCTCCACAAACTGTGTCCTAGGAGGCATTTTTAGCATGTCTGATAGAGACATGGGAGGTATGGAAATGGTTATTATACTTTATTTTGGACATTCTCTGTCTTCAAGATTCAAGGGAAGCAAAAAACAAGATGCCCTCAAACGATGGCTTTATTATGATTGTCCCTTATCACTAAGAAAAGTGATGGAAGCCTAAAATTATTGCAAACTTTGTTAAAAACTGATAATTAATAGTCTTAAATGAGTATTACAACTGGCATGGTGGCACTAGAGAGATAATAAAGAAGGAGAACCAAATCAGTAACAAGAAATCTGCATTGCAATGTATGATAATGTGTGAGAATCCTGTATAAAGAAGTGAGACTTTTTGAACTGGCCTATCCTGTCCACGTATATGTTCTTTATTTTCATTACTCTGCCTTGTGTTTTAGATGCTGAACAGTGAGATAAGAACAAAGCACAAGAAAGGCAGAGGCTTATGTGGCATTTTGTCATAAATTCAGAAATGCTGACTCTGCTTGTTAAAACCAATGCCAGCACATTCTCCTGAGGACTGAGTAGAATAGTGGTAAAGATCACTGCCGAAAACTTTATTCTTGAACACTTGCAATTGTCTTAAAAAGTCACTAGCCAACACCTCTCCTCCCCGAAAAATCCCAACATCATCCTCCTTGTAATTATCTCCGTATGGATTTTGCTTGTTTAAAGGCAGAGTATTTAACAGTATGATAAACACATATGAATTGGAGAACTTTTCAGATACAGCTGCTGAATCACTTTGAATCAGAAGAAACAGCTAGATCTGAAAGAAATCACAGAACTATAGTCTAGAATCTAACAGCATCACAATAGAGTGATTGTATTTTAAATACCCTGTAGAAAGGAGTAGGAGAAAAGTACATGAATGAGACACTAAAAGAAAATATTTATAGGCCATACAGTGTTGGAATCTGAGCCAAAATATTTGTTTGACTGTGAAGGGGTTGCATATAAATATGTGTCTGTGTGTATATTTGAAAGTTTTAATTGATTTAAAATAAAAAATTACAATTTTTTTGATACATAATCTCTTTATCATGATCCTGTTAGAATCCAGGCTATATTTCCATAATTTGTTTTACTTTCATTCAAGCTATCTCAGATTTATTACCAACTTTCATCTCAGTTATCTCTCATGTTTCTCTCTTTCATCTTTCCTCTCTTTCAGTAGGTGTATCCACCTATCTGCATAGGCAGATTTCAAGAGACATGCAGTGTGTGTCTACATTAATGTCCTCAGGAGTGCACTTTCAAAGTGAGTCTCACAGTTCTCTCCTGTTAATTGTCTTTGATTCACATCGTGGAATGATCCCAGACTTAAAGAACTGGATTCCTAGAAGATGTGACCCAGGAGTGCACATATTTCATTCCTGCTGCAAATGGGCATTCACTTTATGGGACTAAACAAGGACAAATCTGAAGTAATCTCCTCCACACCATACAACAATGTTTGTAGAAATGTGGGTTTTCAACACTGGTTCCACACTCTGTTCTTTCATTGCATGCCTTGCGAATGTGGAAAAATGTTTAATTTTCTTCAGATGCAGGCTTACAAGTTTTTTTTCCCCCCTTAAAGCTGTACATTCGATAAAGAACTTTCAGAGGCAGGGTTCACTAGTTAGAGTCTTCTGTATTTTCTTCAGTCTAGAAATTATTTTGTGTAGCTTTTGGGGAAGCCTTTTGAAATGGATTGACAGAGCTCTTAGCTTCAGTGTTTAATGCAATTCTTTGAGTATTTCTGATTCTGGGACAACACGTATAAGTCACAGAGATACACTGTAAGAAACACAATGAAATAAAAAAATCTCAGAAGCTTGGTTCCCCCAATATATGGTCACTTATGTAGTTTATTCTTGTCTGAATAAATTATGGATTTTTTTTTTACCATTGTAGTTGCTAGTTCTTCTAATATGTAACCTCTTCAGTGCCCAGGATCTTCGGGCAACAGTTTAAGAATTAAAACGACTGAGGAATATCTTTAACTTCTGCTCTGAGGATGTGAGGGATTTTCAACTACACGGCAAAGTTTTATGGCAAATAGATACTTTAGTGATGAAAGTTTCTGCTCTTTTTCTGTCCATAGATTATAAATCTGCAAACACCAAGAATTTTAGCTGCAGAACTGTTAATAGACAATTTTGAAAAGACTGGGATTACTAATAATCATTATTCCATAAAAATGTCAACCTCTCTTCCAACACCAATCCCACATGCTCTTGATCACTTATCTTCTGCCTTTCATCAAGTGAGGCCCTAAATGAACTCCATTTGGTCTTTTCACCTTCGCCCCCAGCAGTTCACCCAAGTTCAGTGATACATTGTAAAGGACATCTGCATTATATCTGTATCTTTCCCAAACTTAGAAAGGCGTGCAGACTGATGAATTGAAAACTGTTCATGAATTTAAAATCTCTTCATTTTGGAAACAGAAAAGAAATGGAAGTCCTTGATGTAGTGTTTAGGTTTTCTTCTAACTATTCCTTTCAAGAAAGCAACAGTTTCTTTTTTACTTTCTTCTAAGGAAATTTTTTCTTAGACCCTAGGATAGTAGTAGGGGAATCTACATCTGCAAAAGGATCATCAAAATCTCAAAACATCAGAGGTGTGGTTACCAAATTATTAAAGCAGCTCAGATCTAATGTGGTCAAGGAACTAAACTAAATACTATTACTAGTGAGAACAGAAATAAGATTTTCAGAACTCCATCTATCCTGAAATCTCAAAAAGTCTCAGCTGTGGGTCTTACCATCCTTAATCTTCTCAGCATATAGAATCGAGGGATCTTTTAAAAATCATCTAGTCCAATCCATCCTGTCATTTCACTAGATCAGGTAATGTCAATGACTAAGCATGACATTGTGAATATCTGAAATTAAGAAAGTATTTATTTTTGGTACAGAAATTCAGATGTTTCCTCACAGGGGTTTAATTGTGCAAAGTGATTTGCATTTTGTGATTTTTCGTAGAGAAGATTTAACTACCCCTAATCTAGTGTCAAAAACACTGGAGGACAACCACAATTAGTGTAGCAGGAATTCAAATAATATATGAGTACATGTGACCCCTGGTGTGTGATTTTCCCTGCAAGATCAACAATTGTTTTGACAATGCTGCCAGTATAATCTGGCAGAATCAAATTAATTTTACATTGGTTAAGGATCAAGTAGCCCTAGTTATAAAGACAGAACCATAAAGAAAAGGAGAGTTTATCCATATTGTACTTTACAGTTCAAGCTGCTATGGGCCTGTAGTGAATTATGCCATATTCCATGTCCAAATTGTCCTGATTCCAGCATGCCACCCATTTTGCTTAACCTCATTTCAGCAGTCTCATTACACTACTTTTAGACTCAGAACATCTGGCCATGCTGGTGATGCCAGAATAGAAGTAGGTACTCTCTTGAATCATTCTGTAACCACAAAACAACCTCCAAATGATCCAAGATCTAGCTTCTACTGTAACATTCTTTCCTTTAATAGTCCTAATTTTAGCTGTGTGAAAATATATTTGTTGTTATAACCTAGAAAGCAGTTACAATTAATAAAGTTTATCAAAATACTGTATTGAGACAATGCTTTACCAACTTTAACAAATTTCTTTCTTTACCATCATTCTTAATTATGGCCTTCATTAGCTATGCCACACTGTACATAAGTTATATAAAATTCTAAGCAAATGCTTGGCTTTTTCAGTGCTATTTCTCACATTTTGGTATTAATTAATGCAAATAAAAATAATATTGGTCCATCTTCTCTGATGGTGTAAATCATCATAGCAACACTGATTTATAGCAGCTGAGACTATCTCACAGTAATTCCACTCTCTGTTTTATGCTGTCTGTATATCTTCTGCATTGGTGAGTAAGTTTAACAAACATCTATGGGGACTTTCCATTTTTTCAATTAGGAGAGAGGTCATTAAGGGTAAAGTTTTGAGAAAATACAGACAACGGAGAAGGAAAAGGTCCTAAGCTCATAAATGTTCTTAATTATATATTGGGTCCGCAGTGTAAAGAATTACCTTCAGGTCATTCCATTTCTTTTATCAGAATAAATCACCATCATCATCTGTTCACTTGTGCATTCAATTCATGACATAATAGTGTCAGAGGTGGCACAGAATACATACATATATGCTCAAATTCCAACACAGTGACCCAAATTGTGTCTACAGCTGCCAAACACACTGCCATAGACATGTAACAGAAAGGACTGATTTTAGAGAATATTTGTTCCTGTTGAAAGGAGGTAAAGGGACCAACAACTTAGTGGAGCAGCCCAAGGAACTAGATATAAAACCCATTTATCTCATAACTAAAAATAAGTTATTATCCTAATCCCTGGTTGATATCAGAAAAATACCACAGCATATGTCCTAAATGGCATTTTGTTTCAAATAGAGGGAACACTGGAAAAGAATAGTGTGCTTAATTTTGCAACTGAAGGGCGTCAGCAGAACTGTACCAGTATTTTTCATTGTGGAAAACAGCTAGTACAAAAATTTCATAGGTTTAACTTACATTTTTTTTAAAAAAAAAAGGAAGAAAAAAAGTTATTCTCCAGACACAAACTATTAAGCTCAAATTTTCTGCATATACACACAATTCCTGAGACAAATAATTCAGTTCTGTCCTTGGCAGTCATGTGATTATGGACTCTAATAGTACTCAAAATTTTAAGTTCAACTACTGGATTTTCTGAAGAATTTTCTGAAGAATTCCTATGTAACCATATGTCTGTGTCATATTTGCAAAACAGAGGAACTCTGCATTTGCAAAGTGCAGCTTTACAAGCCTCCTGGGAACTGCGAGGACTTGGGCAGAACAGCTCTGATATATCTGATTACACAGTGCATGTAACATAAAGTCACTCTACCAGTGAAGAATAGCTTTCAGATGCTAGACTTCCTGTGTATCTGCAGATCTGTTGCATGATATATGTACATACAGCACACAAACATTGTGATCCTTAACTCACCAGTCATCTCCAGACATATCCTGAAAAAAAGATGAGTGTTCTTGAGAAACTTTCTCTGCTGTGCAATGGATGACAGAATCACACTGAGCTTTGTTCTCCACATACACTTTATATGGACATGTAAGGATGCAATGGCTCTAGATGCAGAACTTAGGAAACACAGATCATGAGATGCATTCCCATGCAAAGACACACCAGAATAAGCTGGTAATACCACATATGTATTTGCTGCAATGAAATTTTTTTAGAAGAAATAAATATTTACACTTTTTTTTTTTCTTTTTCAGATCTGGTCCCTTTAGCAGAAACTGAGGAAGCAAACAAAAGAGTGCAACATCACCGATTAAGATCAGTGTTTTTTATGTTGTTTATGCAGCTTAGTATGCCTTTTGTTTTGCCTCTGAAATGTTATAGGGAAAGCAGTTTTCTCCTTAATCCATTACAAGTGATAAAGTAGTAGCTAACTCACAATTAAGCCAATTTTCAGAAATACAAGTGGATAGATAATGTAGATAAGTATCCAGTGTTTAGGTTGTGAATGTACTCTAACCTTTTTCAAAGCTGACCCAATTCTAATTAAATTATGAGGAAAACACAAGGTAACAAACAAGATGAGATGGCACCTGACCTCTGTTTCTGAATAAGTGCACAGTTGATAATTAATTCTGTTTAACTTCATAGACATGTGAAGAAAAAGTTACTAATTCAGAAAAGAATAATTCTTATTAATTAGAAATAGTTGACATTGAATTGGCTAATCAAAATTAAAGTAAAAATGTCTCCTTTTTTTTTTTTCATCCTGTGGGTTAAATAAATATTAGTGCCAGACAGAAATTTAGATTCAGCTTCTTTCTTTAGTGAATGATCAAAATACTAACAATGTCAGCAAGAGTATTTGCATTTGCTTTGCTGCATTAGGCCATGGTGTCCCCGGAAGCAGCGAGCAGAGTATCATATTTTCAGCACTTTTAAGTTGCTTTTTAAGAGGCACCATATATGAAGTTAGATTGCTTTATCAACATCTCAAATCTAAACTGTAACCTCGGTTCAAATGAGTGAGCTTATAACAGACATGATTGTGATGGACTTTTTTTATTTCTATGTCTGCCTGATAATAGAAGCATAAAGAATTTTTAATTGGTTTAGCTCTTCTTTGACATTCTATTGCTTGTTTTGCTGGATTTGTTCTTTGATAAGTGGTGAGTCAATCTTGGGCACTGCAGGAAGGAAGACTTGGTTTATTACATGTGGCACATAAAGTGCAATGGTATGTGATACATTTTCCCTTGTTTCTCAAAATATCTTACTGATGCATGTTGGCACACACAGAAGCTTATGATGATTATGTACTTCAGGGTTCCCAAAGTAGTGACTAAGTATGGATTCTTATACCTTTTGCTAATACAGCTGAATCTGGATCCAAACCATCCTCAGATCCTACCTTAACCAAAACACAGCTTTAGTAAGTGTTCCGTGATGTACTCTTCTAAAATACAGGATATGACCTCTCCAATGCCTCTTTTCTATATATATTGACAACATTCTTGTGTTTAGGAAAAAAGCATCAGACCCAAGAATGCCAGCTATTATCTATAACTTGATAAGAGGCATGCTAAAATTGCCTCCGAGAGAATAAAATAATGATTCTTCTAAAGAAAAGATGCAACCTGAGCTGGGTAAAATTTACTAATGGCTGTAAAACATTTTCGTGAAAAGAAAAGAAATCACATATGAACTGTCAACCAGTATGCCAACTTAAAATCTGTTGAGATTTAGATTTATAAAAACATAAACCTTTGTCCCATCAAATGATGTTTTTAATGGCCAGGAAGTATGTGAGTAGGATAAGACCTTAAGCTAGAATTGATTACTCATACAATAAAGCTATTTAAATACTTTGGTACTTCTAGCAAAGCTACAGCTATGTAACCCAGGAAACATTATCAGTTATTATCTTCATTGTTTGACTGTTGTCTTCTCTAGACCTAGTTAATTAGAAAGCAAGAAATAAAAATGTTATTTCAGATGCTTGCTAAGCTGTGGAGAGGTTATTTTTTCCTAGCACTTTTGTGAGTGACAATATCAGGTATCATTTAAATTTTGTGTTGGCGTTGTGTATTCAGTACCCTCAACAACTCACATCATGAGATTTGGTTGAGAAGGACAAAATGGAACCTTAAACTCTGAGGTTTTCTCATTCATGCGTTCCCCTTGAGGTGTTCCTCTTGTGGTAAATTCACTGATTCAATTACTTTCTGCACGCTGAAATAAATATCAAAAAGTTGTTCAGACCTTTCAGAGTCCAGGAGTCCAGGCCTCTGCAACAGCCGAGCTCGTTTTCACTAATCACAACAGTTGTACACTGAGAGTCACTGCAGTGAGGCAGGAAATTCTTCTGACTGAAAAAAACCACTATAAATTAAAACAAAGCATACAAGCATACATACTTTTTTTTTCTTTTCTGAAGGAGAGTAAACTGCAAGACTACTTTTTCAATTACGAAGATATAAAACATAGTTCAGTGCTGATCTTACTTTACCCATCTCTTTTGCCACTGCATGGGGAAGAACTATCTCTTTTACCCACGATTATAATATTTATTTTACCCCATTTCCTTCCCTAGGTACAATTACTATCATCTATCTGGTTCTTGTGCTGGGAATGTACCTGTGAGCCACGGAGAGAAACATAGAATCATAGAATCACTAGGTTGGAAAGGACTCACTGGATCATCGAGTCCAACCATGATACCTATCTTCAGATAAAAGGCATACCACTTTGTCAGCCATCCAAGTAACCGTAGTAGAAGGCGTTGGTGTTTCATAGTACCGTGTATCAAAAGTGTGTAGCTGTAACCCACTACCAACAACAACAGAACTTTGATCTCTGAGAAGGCTTTCAGAGTCCAATAATCTACCGTTACTTTCAGAAGACACTGTGTATTGTATCTGCTTTCAACCTAGGGATTTGTTTACCTTTATAAAAATGTAGCTTCGTTGTAAGTATGCCAAAACACTTAGATATAGAATCATAGAATGGTTTGTGTTTGAAGGGACCTTAAAGATCACCTAGTTCCAACCCCCCTGCCATGGGCAGGGACACCTTCCATCAGATAAGGTTGCTCAAAGCCCCTAGTACGTTTAATTGACAGTTTGAAATAAATTAAGGCAGCCAAGTAAGTCCTAAACTTTGATGTGAAATCTTATTACTTCTAAAATGAAGGGGATTTTGCTTTATTCTGTTTTATTTTTTAGTAACTATAATGGGACAAAGAATTTATTCTTGACTATGCTACCAATGTACTGTGAAGTCATGTGCGAATAACTTAATTCCACAGACCTGTAGTTTGTGCATTATTGATTTAAATTAATATCATAATGGAAAGCATTTTGTTGGCTTAGTAAAACTAGTCATTTTAATGTTATATGAGATCTCTGGAGAAAATTACTATAACTGTAATTATATGCTTTTATTTTTGCTATAACATCTTATGTATGATCCATTCAATAACAAAAACTGTGTCATTTTTATTTTTCAAACAATCCAAATGTACCATAATGGAGATACTGTCAGAGAAATCTAAGGTAGATGAACAGACACAAGAGACAGTTTAAAAGCGCAACTACAGCAATGCAATACAATGCTATTGCTCAGAAGGATTCAAATTTAAGTGTAAGAATACAAATTTGGGAGGGAAGAAGATAGGCTCAAAAGTGACAGGTTGATTCATATCACCTTTGGCATTACATTTTCAAGTACCCAAAACTGGCTGAACCACAGGGAAGACATAAGCTAACTTTAGAATCAAGGCTGATAGTGTTAAAACGCATAATAGTAAAATCTGTCTTTGTATTGCAAGACAAAATCATTCCTAGTGTAAAAGCTATTGTCTTAAGCAGAGCTTATACCAGATGTGAATTTGTTCCTGGATGTTAAAAAATACTGCAGTACAAGATCAAAAATTCTTTCTAGAAGACAGCAATTTTATTTGCATGCAGAAAGATGGGTAACACGCATTTGGCTTAGCAGGAGCGAGCAGCAGCAGTGGCAGCATGAACAGCAAATTTTTTTATTATTAGCAATTCAAATACAGGTATCAGATTGGTTTACATTTGAATTATTCACCAAGGTTCGCTCCAAGGCTAAAACTTTCTTAAAGTTCTGTAAAATTTCATTCAAAACACCTTTTCTTTTCTCCTCCGAATAAAATAGAGGGAGAAAGAACAGAGAATAATACATCAAATGAGATTTTCCAAGAGTATTAGGGGTTTTTTTATTTTGAAGCATTATTTACAATCTATAAACTCAGTGCAGCCCTAAGTCTATAGAAAATTCAGAAATAGGTCTCTCTTGGACAGTTCTCTGACTTCTATGCACATGTGAAACTTTCACTGATTTGCATGCTTGGAAGCATCAGCAGCTTTTCATCTTTGTTATTAATGCTCCAGCAACCATCTTGTTAGAAACTCTTATTCTGAGATTACAATGCATAGACTTATTCCAAATGGCTCTTTCTGCTTATGTAATGATCTTTCAATACTGAATCCTACTAAGACAGTCAATTACTAGCCATTCTTCCCTGTCAGAGCAATGAAGCATTTATGTACTTGAGATATTCATGTCTGGAACTTTAGTTTTAAATCTAAGACCTCCTCTCACCTTCTGAAATTCCTTGCTTTATCAAGTGATTTTGTTATATAAATCCATTACTGAAGGAAAGACTTTCATTATTCATCACTTGCTAGCACCAAGTGTCTTTAAAGTATAACAGAAAATAGTCTCCGTTTCAGCATTCAGCAAGGTAGATAAGCCATTATCACAGTACATTTGGAGAGACGGAGACAGAATATATCCTTTTTTAAGCATCCATGAAAGCTTGCATGTTGTCATGAAAATTCAAGGCCAGATATGGATTAGTAGCCAGATAAACTGTGTCTCTGCAAACATGGTATGAGAGGCAGTCAATAAGGCTTGGAAGCTGGTGAAATTTTGTTACACCTTTTCCAAGACACCAGTCCCTATTAACCAGCCAGCACAAAATGAGAAGCCATGCCAGCCTGAATCATGCCAACCTGTGGTGGGTTGACACTGGCTGAATGCCAGGGTCTCACCAGAGCTGCTCTACCCCCCCTCCTCCTCAGCTGAACAGGGGAGACAAACTGTAATGAAAGGCTCAAAAGAGCCAGTTTGCTCCACAACATTGTGATAACACAACCCAAATTTTAAAGCTTTTTTTTTTCTTTTCATTTTTCATAAAAGGCTCTTTCAAAGGTAACAACAAGCATCAAAACTTATGCTCACTGATTTCAATAGTTAAAAGTCAAAACTAGTCTTAATTACACAAACTGCTACTAAAGATGAAAGAAAAAAGTCCATTATTGGTACTTATTTTAAGTTTCTTCTCTGTATTGTTTTTCGGGGACTAAAAATAAATTCTATGATTTAAATAATCAGTTTATATTTGATTCATATTTAAAGACTGAAGAATTTCCTTGTACTAAAGAATCAAGAATTGAATTGGGGAAAAGAAGAGAGGAAGGACAAAAGAAGAAAGAAAATATTCTGATCTAAGAAGAAAAAAAAAGCTGAAATTTTAAAATAATTTACTATTACTTTTCAATTTACAAGCAAGTATAATAATAATTCATGTAGGCTTTTACCTTAATACAGAAGTAAAACAATACCTCAGCCACTTATGCATTGACAGTTAATTTGTTCCCTATATAAATAGGAATATTCTTGAATTAATTCAGCTTCCCACACCTGCGCTTCTTGTGCTTTCTAATTCACATCCAGGTACCAATACTTATTACGAGGCTTTCCTTAAGTAGGTTCCATTCATGTATAATATAGTTTTACAACAAACAAGGAAACACTTGAATAACTCGTATGTCTGTGCTCCTCTCACTGCTATAATTGATTAATACATGATGTCCTTGGAAAAGTATCCAGACATAATTTACATAGCTGTTTTCTTTTGGGGCTTTTACAGGAAACAAGGATATGCTGCAAGGAGTTATTGTAGTGATCTTGTCTTTGGAATAATATGTTTGGTCAAGAAACAAATTAATATGAGTCAGGCAGCTTGGATCCTCACTTTGCCTACCTCACTTGTCTATCGCAAGAAATAGCTGCTTTGGAAATAAAAGATCAACAGTATCTGAACCAAACACTCTAGGAAAACCAAAATAGTACAGAGGCACTGTGGCTCAGGACATAGGTAAATTGGAAGCTAGAACATGAATTCATATTTATTGTAACGTGCATATTTTAAACAATGAAGTTTGTCAACTTTTTTTTTTTAGTGTATCTTGTAATATAATAAATTAAGAATGAAAGACTAGCAGAAAATCCACCTGGGATTTGAATCTCTTCATTTGCTTATTCAGCATAAGAACTGTTATTGCCATACTTTTTTGATTGTCATTTTTATTTTACTTTTAAATAGCAGAAATCAAAGTGCTCTTTTGATTTATCTTCCTTCCAACAGGAGCTTTAGTTTCATTTCTAATCTCCTGACACTCATTTTTCTTAAGTTTCAGTTTCCTATTTGTATGCTATAGGCTATACACAATAAATACCTGTAAGGAACGGGCTCTGGGAATTTTGCCATAACCAAATAAGTGAGGATAGAACTGCTGTCTCATCCTTCCAGTCACCTTATTCAATTTCTTCTTTAAAATATGTTATTAATACCTCATACTGCATTAAAAATTCAACTCTAGCAAGTGGAGTAGCTTGCTTTATGTTGTCTGAGTAGAAAAAATAAGGAAATAAAACCATTATATTTTCTTTAAGTATGAGCTTCAAGCAAATCCTTGTATGGTGTTCTACAATTTTACTGTTGCACAGGCTCTAATTAGACTAATTGTCATGTAATTCAGCCATCTCCATTCAGAAGAGAAAAACTCACCTTTCAGCCCAAATTTTTACAGAAAACCTTGAATTTAAAAGCAGGAGAGTCAAAATTATTGATTAACTAAACCACTGACTCTGGAACTCTCTTCCTACGATTCAGTCTAACAGGAAACAATAGATGAGAATAAAGACTTCTATAAGGAATAAAGATATGTCAGTGTGACTGCACTGCAATTAAAAGAAACACATAAGCAAGGGTTAAATTACAGCATCAACAGGAGTCTTGTGGCAGGATGTTCAATACCGCCTGAAAAAGTTGTCTTTGTCAAACCCTGTGCTTCAACAGAGTTCCACTCTGCATTCAATAGTAGACAGTGTTAGGTTAAAGCTCACTTTGATATACCTGTGGTGTTGCAGCTGCCCCTTTGTCTGCTGCCGAGGCATGCCCTGTGAGATGGAAAATCCCAGAGCAAACAATGTTATGAGGCAACAAATCACTTGGGAAGCCTCCCTGTTGTACCTGTGTTTACATTACTAGTCCATGTCAGCAAAGGGGAATGTTAGCACAAACAGAAAGAAATTATTTTTGCCAGAAAGAAATCATTTTTGCCATGTGGCTTTTGTTTCAGAGGGAGCACCAATAAAGGAAGGAAGATTGAATTCACTATGCATGTACCTTACCTTTAGCAATAATGCATTCTATATTCAAAAAAAAAGGAAAACACCTTCATCAATTTATCTCACAAGGGTGGTATCCAATCTCTTTGGTGACAATGATAAAATTTTGCTTTTTTTAAAAAAAAAATAAATCCTAACCTTTTCTTTTGATGACTCATTAAAGACAAAATATCTTCAAAGTAAACACTTCTGCTTTGAAGGCCTTGTCCTCATCTAGCTCTGTGAAGTTTCCTGAAGTTAAGACGTAAGTTTAACTGTACCATCTCTGAGCTATCAGTGAAAGACGGGAAAAAGAGAGTGAGAAGAGAATTTTGTTCAATCCCCTTAAGTTCAGAAGTGGTAACAAATATCAACTTTTGCATTATGAGAGAATAGAAAAGATTTTTTTGTTAACCATGACTAGAGCAGGTGCGGTCATAGTTAGAAACCTTGAATGAAGGAGTTCTAAATTAAATAAAAAGGAAAAGAGAAAAGAGAGAGAGAAAAAAAAGGAAAAATATTACACAGCTAGAATCTGCTAAGATTTTAACAGCGGGGTGAATTCCTCACGTCTTTCTATATCACCGAGAGATTTTCTGTGCCCTTCAGTCTGACAAGCTCAAAAATTGTAGCTTTTAACAGACAGCTTGGACAATTTGCATGATGGAGATTTTAACTGCCTCTCTGAAACATAGTGAAAAAATTGCTTTAGGAGTAGGCAAAAGAGAAAACTGCAGGTTTAAAAAAAGAGAGAGAGAAACAATGTATTTCAAGCTCTTCCTACCTTTTTTTCTCTGCTTAATATTTTGTTCATAACATTACTGTTACTTTGCATAAATATAGCCAAACAAATATGTATATTACACAGTCTTGCAAAAACTGTCTTCACTAAACAATAGTAGCACAAAAGATGGGAGGAAATCTTTCACATTTTCCTAACATAAATATTACTTAATTGAAAATATTTTTCTGTTAAAAAATACGAAGGCTATCGTTCTCATCTCCTGGTATGTCTTGCTTACAGTAAGCGGAAATTTAGGTCAGATGCAGCTAACATGAATTAACCAAATGCAATGAAAAAGAATTTTCCTAAATGACCAGGGGATAATACATCTTGCAGGTCATAATTTTAGGCAAGAAGATACTCAGTCAGTACAATGTTTCCTGCTAGTGATTTCTGAACAGTTTCAAAGTGGTGCTGACTCGGGGATGCAACAGAGGTGTCAGAAATGGGAACAGCGCCAGTTTGAAATCTGGCTTGTGTGCTGTTATGCACCAGGGATGTCCTAAGGCAAAGCAAGAAGTTGCCTAGGGCAACAGCATGGTGGGATTTTGATGGCAAAATGTGTAGAAGTGGCAGAACAGGTTCTGCAGACAGCAGTCTCGAGAATTTCAGTGCACTGGCTCAGCAGTCCTTGGCCACGGCCCTTGTTTTTAAACATCTAACCTTTTAACTTCTTTCACCCCTTAAGTGCTCATGCTGGGGAGAAAAGCCATTTAAATAGCAGTTTATCCCTGCAGAGGACAGGAATGAGGCAGAGGGATTACAGTATCACCCTCTACCCCATGTCAACTTCCCTAAAACCAGAGATGCTATCATATCTCAACAAAGCATAAAGACTGGGGACACGGGCATAAAATCTGTGGCTGTTCATTACTGGGGCTATGAAGCTTAGTCTGTATCAGGATGCAGAGCTCTTTGCGAAAAATTATCCCTAAAGAGACTTCTTTGCATGTAATTTTCCACTTCCATTAGGAATGGAGTTTTTCTGTCCTCACCTTTGTGGAATCAGACTGACTGGGATCTACATTGACTGCAGAGGTGGAAGCAACATCAGAAGAGGAATATGACGTTGAATGTGATTTGGAAAATGTACATGTTCACCTTGAGTGTTGATGGAGTACATGGTGAAGGTATGACACTAGCGTCAGATCTTTCTTTGGTGACTGGAAAGAAGCACCTGTAGAAGGAGAACAAATGGGTTGAGCACTGCATAGGGACATTGATTTTGAGAAATTAAGGAGCATGAAGAAGTTGCATATGTCAGTAAAGACAACATCTACTGCTAACTTTACACTAACAAAGTAAGATTGTAATACTAGGATAAGCTTATTTTCCGTGTCAGTTAAAAAAGGAAAAGTCTTCTGTGTTTTAAGGAAGAAGATATGCACAAATTCCAGATAGCTTCTATCTGAATGGGTCTGTTTCACTTATATGATGCATTACTCATATCTTGTTTATTTTGAATCAGAACATTAATCCATCATTTTAATCAACCAACCATTTCTTATGTTGACTGGTCCCAAAGCACAAATTTCTGCTTTAAAACACATTTATTTTTTATAATCAGATGTCTAACAAAAAATCAGGCATAAAAATGAATGTGGAATAATCAGAAGGCAACATCAGTATTATTAAAAATGATTATTTTTTCACCATTCATTTGCTGTGAGTTCTATATTACTTCCTGAAGAGAAGGATTAATAACCCTGAATTGGATATACATGCAATTGAAAACTGCACCACAAGGAGAACTTTCAGAATGGTTAGTCAGGAGTTAGCATCTGTTACTATGAAAGCATTTAGACATTTACTGTGATAATTAGGTCCCTAATTCTACACCACACACCTAACATGCATTAGGAGCATCAGTTTCTGCAGGGATCTGCAGTGACAGACTCCACTTTCCTCTAACATACAATAGTACTCAGTATTGTTTCTGGTTTTGGAGCTGCATACACTCTGGTCAGAGCACTTACCCAGGACGGAGAAGACCTGTGCATTCACTGGGAAGTAATGCCTTGATAGTGAGGCTGATGCTTGCAAAAAACAGAAAGAAAGACTCTTGGAAAGAAAGCTGCAAACAAATAACCTCATCTGGCAGCCAAATGTACAAGTGTCCTAATCATGGCTTCTCTTGAGTTCCCCAGTTTTGATTGATTATCTCTCATCTTCAATGAGAGCAGTATTTGAACACTCCCCTATTGCTCTTAGAACAAAACATACTCAGTAGGAAAAAGTCTCCTGAGAGGACACTGGGAGAGCAAGCCCAGCCAAGCCAAGAAATGAACCTGACCTTTATGCCCTCTGCACAAGTTAGTTATTTGGGCTGTCACGTGAAAGAGGCCTTATTCACTCTATTGGCAGGTTTGGACAGCGAAGAGAGGCACTGAAGCTGTCGATTCCCGTTGTAATGGAAACTCTTTTTCTAAAACACTAAACTGAGTGCATTAGGTCCAGACAGGTTGCAAATACAACCCAGTGCCTAGCCTAGGCAGCTAACTATGGAATTTAAACGGCTTCATGTTTAGAGGTACCACTCCTTTAGAACCCAGTCAGAAGCCATTGATCTCTGCCAGTGTGCTCAAACCAGGCTGCTGAAACACAGAGGTGGGTTGACCTCTAAAGAACTGAAAGTTACTGTTACAGTGAAGAACTTTTAGGCACCTAAATCTTTCATTGGATAGTGCAAAAGATACTATTTGACATGATTAGGGATTGGTAGCTTCAGACCCTTTATTAAGATAATTCATTGAAAAACACAAACTACTCTCTCAACTCTCAAAAATAGACAAGAACACCTCTAAATATACCCACACAGCATCATAGAATCAAAGAATAGTTTGGGTTGGAAGGGACCTTGAAGATCATCTAGTTCCAACACCCCTGTCATGGGCAAGGACATCCCTCTAGATCAGGCTGCCCAAGGCCCCATCCAACCTGGATTTGAACACCTCCAGGGATGGGGCATCTACAACCTCCCTAGGCAACCTGTGCCAGTGCCTCACCACTCTCATGGTGAAGAAATTCTTCCTTATATCAAGCCTAAATCTGCCCCTCTCCAGTTTATACCTGTTCCCTCTCGTCCTATCACCACAAGCCTTTATGAATAGCCCCTCTCCAGATTTCCTGTAGCCCCTTCAGGTACTGGAAGGTCACTATAGGATCTCCTCTGAGCCTTCTCTTCCCTAGGTTGAACAAGCGCAACTCTCTCAGTCTGTCCTCATAGACTCTTTCAGCCTGCCCTCGTAAATCTCCCACTGATAATATTCTTCCAGAGCTGGTGTATAGCAAATGATTTCAGTAGTATCCTATTTCCTTTTCAAGTCTGTCTACCAGTAGGATGTCATGACTCAAATGTCTAATTATTTAACCTGTTATGCAAATTATAACAACTTGTAGTTCCAAGCTCTTACCAATAGATGGCAGTAGTAATTTGTGGATGTCCTCTTTTTAACCTATTTTTTTCTCTAATTTTGATGTTTGGACAACATTTTTATAATAGGTGTACATATATGTTCATTTCCAAGTAAATAAATGACTAGTTAAAGATTTTCAGATTTCAACAACAAAACGAGGATAGGAGAAAAATCAAAATTTTGCAGTTATTTTAGAGAGAATAGAGACTTTCTTGCCAGCAAGGAATGCATAAATATTTCTGAGCTACATCTGGTCTCACATACGTTTCAGACATGTTTCATTTCTAGGCTAAGAATCTGCAAGAGCTGTATAGCACGTTGGGATTTACATAGGTAAAAATGAGAGAACAATATTTACTTATAAGTAGTGATGTAGAATATTATGATCCATGTTAAAAATCCATGATAAAATCATATTCCATTTTGAAACTGAAATTACATGCAAAAGTGAATCAATAAAATATATGGAGCTTGTGGGGATTTTTTTTTAAATAAAGTGTGTGAATGTGGTTGTGTACCTCTACAGCATTGCACCATTTTCTACCCAATGTTACCTAAAATGAACGAGTTGTAGGCCTACAAACTGTCCATTAGTGGGATTTGGATTTGTATGAAAATAATGCTGTTCTCTATTGTTTTTCTGCTTGCAAAGGAACAAGTATTTTTTCCTATGAGGGGGTGAATTTCTGTTAACTAGAGGACACCTTTTCCATCTAGTTAAGTGCAGATTTTTCTTTATATTCTGTCTTTTCATAGCTATGAACATTTTGTCTAGTAAATCTTGCTGCCTAAAATTTCAGGATCCATAACATTAGCACCCAGTGAAGCCCCATGAATCTGTGAGTTATGTCAATATTTCTATGAGACAATTGCTATTTACTGTGAATCCTAATTTTTCCTCTGTCCAAAAAGAAAAAAAATTAAAATCTCCTTATACTCTACAACAACCCTCCCATTTTGATAACATCTTCCAAGGCTGATCTTTAGATAGGATGTAAAACTGAAAGAGAATTTGATGATAGGTGCAATTTAAATTAATTTAATTGTAGATTTAATCTCCAAGTTCTGGGCAGCAACTGAGCTCTTTGGTTAGCTCTTTGACGTACAATGGTAAATTTGAATGGAGCTACTTTCTAACACTAAGAAACTCAAAAATTCCCTTGTGTTCATAAATATTCCGTTTCAGTATTTGTTTTGCTGTTAAGTTCCAGGAGTTTTCATTTCCATCAATACTTTAATGTGTGACAGCTGGTGTTTGAGTTTACTATTAGGAAGTGCTGTGCTGGAAAGTTGGTATATTGTGGACAAATGAAAAAGAATGCAATTTTAAGATTTTGTTTCCAGTTTTCCATATTGATTGAAGATTTGACATACAGACTATGGAAGCAGACAATAACATCTTTAAACATCTTCATCTTTGAGTCTGTTTTCCAGCATCTGTTGAGTTTAATAATGAGTAAGTCCATTTCTGTAAGATATAAGTACAAATGTAAGTTATTAATAAGACCCAAGTTGCAATACTGTGACAAGGTTTCTAGACCCAAAGCAGAGAAAATAGCTCACCTTCGTGTCCTGTTAGGAGAGTTCTCCTGTGCCAGCATGAAGAACATGTAATGCTTCAAAGCAGAAAAGTCTGTCAGGAGGACATTTGCTTTTAATTTGTATTTTTGTTTAGATAATCGTAAGGTGATTTTGTATTAGTGCCAATTAGCGTAACAAGTATGGTATTTTCAATCATAAACATTATAATACCCAGAAATAGGCATCTGAAAATGAGACCATTTAAAGATCATGACCTTTTTTTTAATGATGTTACCAGTTCTTTGCTTTCTGAAAGAATGAGAGATATGCAATTACTTTATAATTAAGGTACAGCCTGTTAGACAGGAATTTAACCACTTTATTGTCATCAGAAACTTTACACTGATGATTCTCCATTTTCTGCTACAGATGTTGACAAATATGTTTCCCTGGAGGAGTAGAGCTTGTGTTTTCTGTGCTTCAGTGAGACTCAACAAGTGTATTTTATCAGGACTGTGTCTTATGATACAAATGCAATAAATTCCAGTGTTCTCACAAATTTTAGTTTTACTTGGGAGAGGGAAGGGAAACTTATTCAACCACCTGCCTACCCCGTTTGTCTTCCTCTGCAAGAGAATCACACAGTTAGTTCTTTAGTTCTGTTGCAGTAAACGTCTTGTATTTAATTCTGTTCTCTCCATTACTTATTGCTGCTCAGTGCAGTACCTCCTCCTGAAAAGGTGGGAGGAGCTTGCAACTTCACTCCCCAGGCATCAAGAAAATCCTGTAGTATACCAGAAGAAGAGGGAGGACAGAATAAGAAGGTGAGATCAAACACGGGGAAGAATCTGCTTTGTTAATCTAATGTGGAAGTAGAGAGCTGGGACAGAACTGATGCAGCATCTGAAACGATATGATTGATTTGAAATTTGGGTGGGTAGAAGTAATTCTGAGCAAGAAATGAACATTTGTATGACTAAGACCTATGACAGAGCTAGAGTTGTCTTAATTAAATAACTTGGGAAAACAGCAACATTGTTTTCAGACCAGCACATTGGGTATGACTGGAGGATACACACAAAAATCTAGAATATAGTTCTTGCAGGGAACCCCTCACCAAAATCGACAAGTAGCTAAACTCTCATTATTCATGACTCTTTGCCTTCCGGGTGTTAAAAATAGCAAATTTATGTGTACTTTTAATTGAAAACAGCATTTGTAGAAACACTATCCAACACTTACATATATTTACATCACAGTATCTCATTACCTTATATGTTTTCACTTGAATCTGTCTTGATTTGTCCATGTATGTCAGTGCACTTTTCCCTATTTATCTTGCCAAAATAAAAGTAAGGAAATGAGCCATACCACTATCAAAGCAAAGAGCTACTCTCATGCTTGACTCCATTATGCGCTTGTGTCTTGAGCCTGTTTTTGATCTTACCAGAGGGCAGCAATGTTGAATATCTTGCTGAACTTCACATGGTGCACAGTCACCAACAACTTTAAGCTTGTGCAGAATATGTCAATGAATAAGACATATTTATTCAACCAGAAGATAAATGAACTACTGATACTCTGTTTTCTATAGACTGATAAATACATGGGCCTCCTAAAGGGTGAGGGAAGAATGGTTAAATAATGTGTGTTGTGAATGTGTCATTATCCAGAAAAACATTAAAAGAGCATTACAGCAGTTTCAGGAAATTCACAGTCCAGGGTGAAATGTACCATATGTCCATCAATACTTAAGCATGAAGGGGGTGCGTTAAAAAAGCCATTTAGGTGTTTCCCCATTGTGCCAAAGCTTTTGAGGAAATATGGTATCTTTCATCCTTGACTAACAATTCCCCTCATTCATTGTTTTCTGTAGCCACCTTAAACATTCTTTGAATGTAATTTTTGTTTCCAGTTATATATGTATGTGTGAATGAACACAGGTAGGAGGAGGAAGGGGAGAGGCATTTTCCTCTTTGAAGACTTCCTATTCTTAGAGACTGAGATCCTATGCCAACTTTGGCAATTCTCATTGCTTCATAGGTTGGGAAGATATGAACTCCTGACAATGTATTCAAGATATTACAGGTGAAAAATGAAGTTTCAGTCTTAAAACACAAATTAAAAATAAGACAATAAGATCTTGTTTCATGACTGGAAGATGAGATAATAACAACTCAAATAACAGTAACAGCAATAGTGATAACAATAGCACTTCAAAAACCATGAGTATTTTTACTAACGGACTGTAACAAATTACCTACATAAATTCATAGATAAACATAATTTTTTTCATTAGAAAGTACATACCAGATGGATTACTCATCTTCTTATTTGAAAAATTCTTGATGCCTAGTATTCCATTAATGTCCTTCTCTGTTTTGTGCTCCATATTACTTTTCTATATATTAATTGAATATGTGTTAGATGCCTTTTGGATATATGAGCAAGTTCCCTGTGGAAGGTGCCAAGATTGTCTTCTCCTAATGCTGTCCTTCTGAGCAGATCTGGTGCCCCTTGGCATTAAGATGCTTATGTGCACCCTAAGAGGTGTATCAGGACACTTAGCGGATATTAGTTGCTGAAAAGTAGGGAAGAACCATTCTCTCAGAATGAAGTCACAGATAATCTGAGAAGTAGATTCAGAAAAGAGTAAAATATTACAAGATTGAATATTGCAGTACCTAGACTCTAGTTTGTTTAATATCTAGTATTTGTGTGCTTGAGTGAGGTCCTTACTTCTTAGCTTCATGCTGAAAGAAGAAATCATTTGTTAAAAGTTAAAAGTTTGAATTAACTAAAATATAGAATTCTGACATAGAGGTTTTTTTAGTAGGGCGCTGACTGTATCTGGTTGAAGCCAGATAACAAGGACTGGTACAACCCACATGGGAAGGACCACCAGCTGGGACAGATGAGGCCCAAAGATGGCCTAGGCTCTCTAAGAGCATGTGCAAGGAAGGAAGGTGAAAAGTTCAGTGCAAGGAAGACTGCCTATCTTCATCCCCAAAGACCCCATTGACCATTACCACAAGAAAACACACAAGCACTAAGAGGAGGAGACCTATGATAATGAGTTCCCAGAATTAATCTTACTATGATAATGAGTACCAGTGACTAATCTTACTAATCCTACCCACTTCTTGGAAAAGACATGACTATGTATGTTACCTTAATGCATATGTATAACATGGCACAATAAAGATGTACCAGCTTTGACATATGGTGTGCAAGCTTGGAGGAAAGATCCCCCTTGCGCCCTGTGCACAGCCACATACCGGCACCTAACTCTGTGTTTGGTGTCGTCACTCCACAAGTCAATGCCTAGAAGGAGTTAAGGATCTGGGAGCTGGAGACAGGAAAGCCAGTCTTCTAAAGTATTGGGATGCCGAAGAAAGTAAAAAAGGATAATGTCAGGAAAAGGATGCAGTAAGCTCAAAGGCTTTGAAAACTATGGTAGCTTATTCATTGCTCTATAAAGGTTCTTATCCCCTAAATAGTATATACAGATATCTGCCTGTTCACAGTTTAAGTGTCAAAAGGCAATGGAAATGTGGTATCCACTATTCATTATTTCACTGATTTATTGTCCCAAGGAGTGAAAATTTATTCTGCCTGAGAGGATTTGACCTTGCTTCCATGGGAAAATATTAAACGTCATATAATTTCATAGAATAGAGAATTTTCATTTTCCTCAATGTACTTAATTCTGTTTTCATGAAATGATCAAGTATTTAGACTAGAGAGAAAAAATATGCATAACTTATTCGTTAATTTGACTCTTAGACCAGTTACCCAGGGCAAAGACTTAGGTTCAAGTTTTTACTTGAACAATATTAAAACCCAAAACAAACAAAAAAATCAACATACATCTAAAAATTTAACGGCAGGCTGAGTGCTGGTAGCAACCTGAACAATTATCCCTTATTTGTGGAGATCTGTTCCATTTAGTTTATTCTATCCAGGCACTGCCATGAATTCTTTTTCTTTTGCAGCCTCAGCAAGCTACTTTTATGGATTTTATTGTTAGAAAAAGTAGAAGAAAGCATACCACTCATAACTCAATCTCTTCTACAAAGTGAATTAGCTTCCTTCTGAGTATAAGAGACAAGAATCGTAATATCAGGACTGGGGATACACTGAGTGAATACTTCATTCTTTTGATTTGACAGAATATGGGAACATCAATTAATCACCTCCTAGGAAAAATGGTACAATAAGGTTACAAAAATGCATTCACAAAACTGAATAGTCCAGAACAAAACATAAAATATCCTGTAACTGAATCTGGAAAACAATCTTGCATGTATGAGTAATTGTTATTCTTTGAATCTTCTACAAATAAAAAATCCATGAAACAGAAAAGAACGATAAAGAAGAAATCATATTTATTCAACAAATTTTGCAGAAAAGTTGCAGCATTCAGAATTGAGTATGAAGGTCAGCTGCATGCACAGGTATCCTGTGCTTAGTTTGGCCTCCTACACATTAAACGGAATTTCTGGATATTTGAGTATTTACTCCAAGCAGATTTGGCAAATTGTAGCTACTGCTGGAACAGTAGACAGCTGGGGCCAATAGCTTTCATGTCCTTTGCTTCTGACATAAGCTGAGCAGTGATTAGAAAGCACATCAGGAAGAATGTATTCTACCGAACCACTATTTGGATGTACCGGAGACCGTGGCTGAATTGAAGCTGGAAAACACCTTTATGAAAGAAGCCATTAATGACCCATACCGAAGATACAGGAAACCAAATCTCCTTTACATATGAGCGATTAAATCCCAACTGAAAACAGTATTACAGCGTGTGGTGCGTGTTCCTGGGGCCGCCGCTGCGCGTAGCGCGGTGCTGCCCGTCCCCCCGCGCCCCGCGGATGCTGCCGCTCCGCTCTGGGCCCCGCCGCGCTGCTGCACGGGCAGCACACACAGAACGGGCCGAGCCCAACGCTGCCCCGCGCGGACCCTGACGGAGCGGACGGCGCACGAGCGTTGCCGGGAAAGCGCCGTAAACGGAAGAACCGAAGAGACGACCGCAGCCTTCTGCTGCCCGAGGGAGGAATTGGGGCTGCGCGGGAACAGCGAGTGATCCGTTACCGCTGAGCGGGGACTGTGAGGGGTGAGCGCGGGGACAGGTGGTTGGAACGCACCGGATAACACCGCGGGGTTTGACATTCAGCAGAGCTGTATAAAAGCAGCCCGTCTGTAATAAAGGGTCTGCTGTTAACACCAGTGCAGGAGTCCCTGCCTCAGTCCCCTCATTAATGAGCTAAAAAAAATGACAGTCAAAGAAGCAAATACAGTGATACGTGGTAGCTCATATAGAACCCATATCACTCAAGGAAGCTCTCCTCAGGCTTTGAAAAGTCAAGCATCTTGGCCAAAAAAATGAACATTTCCATATTTGCTCTGTGTTCTCAAAGACATGTCTTTCCCAAAAGTACCCTCTCTGCCCCTCTTTGCTCATCTGTTTGACAGATCTTATACACCAGGAAATTCTGTTTTAAAGGGTTTTCGAAGTGATGAAGTTGACAAAGCCCCACTGGCAATGCCATGAAAGAGATTTTAGCTGATTCTGTATAAGGTGAGTATAAATGCAAATTATGAGAAAGGTGTACAAAATATCTTAAAAATGTCAACAATTAGATCTTAACCTATAAGAAAATGTGAAGTGCTGAATTTACATTTCACTTTAAAAACAAAGTAGAAACAGGCCCTTTTTTTTTTGTTTATCTTTATTCTCTCACAATCAACACCTGTTTCTGTAGCTTGGAAAGAGGATATTAAGATGGATTTTCTGTGCCCACATAGGTCTGTCCTCTCCTCTTGTCCCCATTAAGAGATGAAGAATTTTCATGAAGATTTTTTTTAAAGCCCCCTTTAATCCATCTGTGTTGTAATGATTGATGTTAGATTTTATTAACATACCTAATGAGTCTAAATGAATGTTCAATTCAATATTTAGAACTTTCTTTTCTATACCCGTAGAAAGTCTGCTACTCTATAAAAATTTAAATACAACCTTTGTATCCTTTCCTCTTCCTTTTCTCTTTTACTTTCCTTGATTTTTGCCTTCCCTTCTTTTTCCCTTCCCTTTCCTTCCCCTTTTCCTTCCCTTTTCCCTTTCCTTTTCCCTTTCCCTTTCCTACTTCCTTTCCCATTCCCTTTGGCTTTCCTTTCCCCTTTCCCAAGGAAGTGTCAGTAGACCATGGTGGAAAATGTGGTTTTTTTTCTTATCCAACAATTTAATCCATTATTTAATTTTTCTAAAACTTAACTCACTAGCCAAGATCTAATTTTTTTATTATTTAATTCAGTGGAACAGAGAAAGAAATGTTGTCCATTTAAGCTTCTCCATCACTATAATGAGATTTATATTCAAACTCATTATCTTTATTAGGGAAATCAGGGACTGTGATCTTGGTTTACCACCACTTGAATGTTCCAGCTATCTTAATATTCTGAGAGACAGACAAACACTTAGTACATCAGATATCATCTAGGATCTGATAAATCATTTTCCAAGAAATGTTCTGTTGGCTTTCAATAAATAAGTTGCTTCTATTTAGGAAGGAAAAAAACCCAAATAAACAAAAGGTTTAGCTTTAATTCCAAAAAATTGTATTAATTCAGGTACTTGGGATTTACATCAGCATAAATAACAGACGAATTTGTCACACCAATATCTTCAAGGAGTTACAAATAAAATAAACAAATAAATAAATAAATCAACAGAAATAACATCAAGAAATTCAATTAAAAGGTCTTCTGAATTCTTATTTAAATTAATGTGTAAAATATATTGATTTCCTTTCCTTATGCAAGAGAACCTGATAATTTAGAGTTGATTTTTTACTTTCAGTTCTATAAATATTAAAAAGACCAGAATTTTTTAAAGTATCTAAAGCTTTATCAAACTCAGAGAACATCACTTATCATACATACATATATATGTACATGTTAGTATATTCAGATAAAAAAATCATTTAATGTATATGTACATATAGACCACCCAAACCCAGAAGACCGTATAGTCATTTTAAACACAAACACTTTCAAAAAGTGAGATATGCGTATATAAAGGGAGGTGGGAGAACTCTTCAGAATTTCTCGTGCAATGCATTGGTAGGATACAAAATACAAGCTTCAACAGCTAAGGCAACAGAGTAAAATGATTCCAAGAAATATCTTGATCACTAGGGAGAAAAGACAGGAATCATCAAGTAGACTTCAAAACAAATCTTAAAATTAAATTTTGTGCAGATAATAAATAAATAAATCAATACATAAATTAACTGAATCCTACCTGTCAATGAACTCGTCATTCCTTTTGTCTCCATAATGATCTTCTTCGATTTATGAAATTATTTATGGTAAATTAATCACAACAAATAGGGATTAGTCATTGGAAATTAAAAAGGGAAGGTGAATCTTCTCTTCAAAATATGTAGACAAACTAATTTTGATAAAACAATGCATCGATTTAAAAGCTGTCAGACTTTAACATATGCAATGTGGACAGTTCATAAGAAGTTGATTAGATATTTCTGGCAAACTGGTACTGTAAGCCTCCTTAGAAGTTTTCCTTTTCATTTTAGTAGTAACCTTATTTCTTTGCATGAATCTAGTGGAGAAGGTTCTTCTTCCTTCCCAGCCTATCACTCCTCTCGCCAAACTGTTATGTAATAAAGTAATTCTATTTACAAAAAAACCCCAAAACAGTGTAAGGGACAGATCAAAGAACGAATAAGTGAAGCCCTGAGGCTATTCCAACTTCCACTAGTCTTCTAAGTGAAGATTTTCATAAGACACCTAGGCTACTGACATGAATATCACTTCAAAAGTCATTGAGGTTTGAGTACTTTAGGCTTCTTTGAAAACACCTCTTGATTTTTTCTTTAGTATCAAGATGCAAGGCAAATTAAAGAAACTTACATTTCAGTGCCTAGATCTTGTGTTTAAACAGAGTGCTACCCCTCTCCTCTGAGTGCTAATTCTCGGTAGCAATCCTTCAGCCTGTATGCTTTATTGTAGTTACGATACAGTCTGTCCCTCATTTTAATGAAAATCAAAACTGAACCATATAACTTACCACAGCCTGCAGGGAAAAAAAACCAACCAACTCTTATAATCCCATGTAATACAATGGCTTGCAAGAGAGATTCCTATAGATGCTGTGTTTCTAGCTCTTTCTTCTGTACATATTTTTTGACTACTTGAAACTCACATTTTTCTGTTCTTGGTTTTTATTAATCCCCTCTATTTTCTTGTTTCCTTTTCAGTTTGCCTTATTGATACACCTTTTAGCATTATTGCTCAGAGCAATACTAAATAGCAGCAATAAGAGAGCAGACATCCTTCTCAGTGGTATACATGTCTGTTTAACGGTGTGAGTTCACACTAATTCTCTTGTCTGAGCTTTTGTCTTCCTTTAGGGGGTAAAAATTCCAGAGGCTTAACTCTATCTGGGCTGTTGAAATTTGAATCACAGCTAGTGGCTTTAGTTGTGCTTTCTTCACTCACAGGCAAGTGTCCGGAATTAAACCACATCTTCACTTGATGAAAGTAATATGTTCCAAAAGGCAATTGTTGATTTGAGAGGAAACAACAAGATTTATATGGTAGCTGCTCTCTGTATTTTCTACATGAGGATAAGTGATTCCTTCCTGTAAGAACAGAATTAAAGTAATAAAGAGCAAGACTTGGACAAGGCACTGAAGGATATCAATAAATTTCTGCTAACAGCTTTGCCCTCTGTATGCATTTGTCTTTATTGACTTTTGCCTTTTAACCTGCAGTTAAACTGCACTTGATTGCCCATCTGTTGAGCTCATCCCACTGTTGAAGGGTGAGATAAAATGTTTCTGGTAATCTCAGAAAATATGGCACAGTAGATTGTAAGAAAGTATTGGGAATTACGGCCCTTTTGTGCAAATACGCCATTCACTAGCAATGACTGAATAATTGAACCTGGGATGCTTCTGACCACCTGATCCAGATGTGCCCTCCAGATATATTGCAACTCCACTGTGAAGCCTGAGTATTCACCAGCCAGCCTCCACACAGTAGATTATTAGGAAGGAAATCTGTGTATGAAAGATTATGACAGTCATTTTGCATTGTTCTTTACGTGGGACCTCTTGAGGTTCCTGATGATGGGCTGGTGATACCCCAGGATTCATTTTAGATAAATTGAACATTGCCAGAGAGACTGAATATACCTTATAGACATTGTCAATCTGTTATCAAAGCTTTGATAAATCAACATACTTCCCTTGCACCAGTTTACATGAGTAGCAATGTCACTCTTCTATTTTGTGCTGAACTGGAAGATTTCTGTCAAGGATGTCAATAGAAAACTTCTCTTTGTTTTAATGGAACAAGTCATGTTTGGGTCATGGAATGCATCGCATAGAAAGGAAATAATAGTGTTAATGATATAAAGACCTGAGCTCAATGAATTTTCACAAACATGAAATCATTAGAATCTCTATATTTTTTAAAAGTCTATAAATTAAGACCACATAACTGCATGGAAAAAAACAAGATTTTTCTTCCTCAAGTCATTATTTTTTTTTGTCCAGAATTTTTTTTAGTTGTATCAATAAGAGAAATGTATGAAAGAATCTCATATTTCTTCCATGTATCAATGTTTACTTACAAAGAATGCATGTAAAATTTTCTGTGAAGAAAACAGCCAAATTAATCTCTTTATTCCCTTTCACACATCATGCAAAACATTTCTCATTAGTTTATCAGTCAGTAATATTGCAAAAGGTCTCCTGGTTGTGTTTAATAGCTTCTGCTCTTCATTTTTTTGTATTTCTGTGAACTTTTTTTTTTTTTTTTAAATTAAATAGTGTAAGCATTCTGCATGAAGCTCTATCAAACATTTTAGAAAGTACTGTGCAACTACTACTTGGGATTTCTCATGTGCCTAACTATTGGTTAACGATGCTTGCTTCAGCCATGTGATCCTGTGAAGGAGTTTGGTCATTCCTGACACTTAGCTCAAACTGAAGACAGTGGCTATGGCTGTTGAGTTCGATACGGTTTTTTTTCACACCTTCTAAGCACAGCTAACACATACGTTTTAGTCAAACACCATTTATCAGGAACAGAACAGAATAAATTACAATGACTGAAAATCTACGGTCTACATTACATAGCACTTTAGACCAGATGATTTTTAGTCCCCTGTTGGCCCTACAATCTATAAATTAGAAGGAACAGCTCTCACAAACTGCTGAAACAACTCCTCCATTTTTCCTCCAAGGCCCCATTACCTGACGTGAAAAAAATGTCCCAAAACCAAAACATAGTTGAAATAAAAATAATATAATGTTATGTCCTAAGTATTGAAACTATAG
Organism: Cuculus canorus; assembly: GCF_017976375.1. Lineage (NCBI taxonomy): Eukaryota > Metazoa > Chordata > Aves > Cuculiformes > Cuculidae > Cuculus > Cuculus canorus. The sequence continues at coordinate 20,880,973 of NC_071405.1, forward strand.
ATCTGATGAAAAAAACCCTGAGACTAACCCTGTACCTTGGGAACCAAGAGTGGGAGAGACAAAGAGATGGTTACAGAATATGTTCTAACCTGTCTCAATGAGGCAAAGCTCAACTTGATGACTTTGCTCAGGATGAGTGGATGTGTGTTTAAATAGAAGTTTTCTTACCCTCATAAAATATCAGTGCGCAAGAGTGAGTAGCAAGTTAACATCAAGTTTCTTGTGAAACTGAAGAAATCTTCAATGGAAAATTTCCAATTATTAATTGGAATGAGGCTTGTGGTAAAGAGATCCCAAAGATTGTCAGTGTTCAAAGGAACACAGCATTATATACAGTTGTGTATCAACTCAGAAAAGAACTATTTTGAAGGTGACTGTAGTCAATTTTATTAATTTATTAAATAAAAAAGAGTTATAGGCACAGTCTCGGGGTTTTGTTGTGTTGTTTTTGTCAGACCTTGTATTTCTGAAAGGATAGAACTAACGTATTGAGTGTATATGTCAAGGTTTTGGTAGCATGACAGTGGAGAGCAGAGGAGATGGGGCTACAGGAGTGGCCTCTGGGGGAACAGATTATTGTCTGCCCTGTACCAGACATAGGTGGTTCCATCTGGATCTACAATCAACCCACCACAGGAGACAGTTGAACCTATCAGACAACCTGGTGGCACCTCTGGGAAAATATATTTAAGAATGGGTAGAAAATACTGCATGGAAAGAGGAGGAGGGAAAAAATATATAAAAAAGAGAGACAAACAATAGGGAAAATATTAAGGTCAGAGAAAGAGAAGGAGTTGCTTCACAGCAGAGCAGATATCAAGATGGGGAGGACTTGTGCTTGAAATGGTGAGCTTAACCAGCTTGGGCATTATGCTTATACACGCAATTAGACTGGAGTTTGCTTATTATATCAACTCAGAGTATAGACATAGCAAGCTGAAACGTGTTTGTGCCAAAAATACAGACATGAACATGTGGGCATACATGCAGACAATCATATGTTTCTGTACACAGATGCGGGCAGGTAATTTAAGAAAACATTTATTTTTTTAATTTCTTCTATTCTTCTCCTGCAATAAGCTGTACATAAAATCTGATGTCAAGACTATGGTGAAAAAGCACAAGCCTAATGTTTCACATTATTGCTCTCGTTAAAAAGAATGTCTTAGCTATTACTGTGTGTTTAATAATGAATGATTGTGTAGATAGCTGTGAGAGATAGCTGGGGAGAACAAAAATTACAAGATTGCAATCATGTCTCTTTATTTATTTTCCCAGCAGGGTTTGTTGATTTGTTTTTCTTACAGAGAGTTCAAGTACGATTTTAGTTTTGTTAAATTCAAGTTTTCTAATTTTTTCTTAAAACATATTAACTTTCATGATTATGTGTGTGCACAAAAAATTCATCAATACGGGAGGCGGGATTACAATTCTGCATCTACATATGCTAGGGGAGACAGTGTCAGGTGGTGGACCTATTCCCCAGGGCTGTCTAAGAAGATCCTTCCCTGTGTAGATCCCTGTATTTACCCAGCAGCTACAGTATGGGCAAACACAGAATGATCCAGATCCTTTTACCTGCTTAAATGAAGAAGAATTCTCCTGACTTCCCGTGTTTTCTTCAGTATTAGTAAGCAACAGTATCATCCTTGTTTTGGTAAATTCTACCTTGTTTCAATGTACTGTAACCACAGTAACTTTTCATATACTCTTCATATGCTTCACGCGCTGTCTTACTGAATATTTGTATGTGTACACTACATCAGTTAAATCTCAGGGAGTGTCAACATATAATAGCTCCACTGAAGTTCCTAGGGAACTGCCAGCTGTCATGTAACCTTGTTTATGGCAATCCCTATGAACATATACATTTCTGTAGTGCTTTGATTCAGTAATCAGTTCAAGATGGAAACAGAATTTATATTTTCTGAAAATTTTACAACGTTTCTCTGTTCTGGCAGCATTGTGCATTGCAGGACAACATTTTTCTCATGATATTTACACCAATAGTATTTTAGACCCAGAAAAATGAGATGAGAAGAAGAGGAAACACCTTAAAATGTATTGGGATATTTTCCTCCACCTTGTATATCTGCTCTATTTAAAATCCTACACATACACATAAGCATGCAACCTATAAAATATATCTCATTTATATCTAGAAAAACATAATCAACTTTTGATCGTAAATATATTTTTTTTGTCTTTGAACTTGCTTTCCAGCACTTTATCCAATAATCTTAGCTGGATCTAGTTCAGTGAGATTCCAAGCTTGTTGTGATCTTTCTCATGCTATCATTGTTTTATTAAAATAAACCCACACAAATCAGACTTTTATTTTGTTTTTTTTTCTCTTACTACCCCTCCATCTTTACAAATGGATGACATAAAAAAGAATAACTGAAAAAGGCTTTTTTGCTATTTCATCCGCGACCATTGGTGATCTCAAGGTCAATGCAGAATTAGAAACAGTAAACAATAATGTATAAGAAAAGAAGAAGCTGGAGGTATTTGATGGTAAAGAACTTCTACATTCTCTGCTTGTTTTTTAAAAAAACCAAAAACCTTATAATAGCTGTCATTTTGAAAATTTCAGTGGCACATCTTATAAAAAGTTAAAAAAGTTTAAAGAATAAATTTTCTGTCTCTTGTTACTAATCCGATGTAGCATAGATATGTGCACCTCTGTAAATATATATACATGTAAGTATATGCATATGTGCATATATGAATATATATATATTTATACCAGGATTCCTAAATCACTAATCCTATATAGAAAGTATTGGATTAAACATTTGGAGCTTTTACTGGAACTCAAGAAGAAAAAGGAAGGAATACAAGTACATCAACGTCAAAAAGAGAACTAAGGATAGCACCTATCCTTTACTGGATATGGAGGGGAACATTGCTACTAAGGATGAGGAAAAAGCTGAGGTGCTTACTGCCTTCTTTGCCTCAATCTTTAATAGTTAGACCAACTACCTCCAAGGAAGCATTGGAATAGGCTGCCCAGGTTGGTAGTGGAATCACCATCACTGGAGGGGTTCAAAAACTGTGTAAATGTGGTGCTTCAGGACATAGTTTAGTAGATGTGTTGGTATTATCTTGATGGTTGGACTTGATTATCTTAGAATTCTTTTCCAACCTTAAATATTCTATGATTCTACTAACTAATATAATTTAGAATATGCAGTGATAGTTTTTGAAACTAAAAATTAATATTTTTTTTGGTCTGGGAATGGTACTGTACTGGAGTGCTTATAGACAAGTTTTACCAAGTTAAGCTTTATTCATATCTCAAAATAAGGCTTTGGTTTTGTGCTGTTAAGGTAGAATAGCTATTCTTTCGGTTGGCTACCCGATCTTGTTAACTTTTGCAGGATCAGTAAATAAATAAAAGTGTTACTCTTTGTAGTCTATTTATATTAATATTAAAGGTTTCAGATTCTGTGTTATGTAGAAATCTGGGTGGTTTTCAGTGTCCTCAAATCAATATGGATAATCATTTACAAGATCACTTATCATAGACCTGTACAAACTACAAATAAATGTATTTGTTATAAGCACTTGCTTAGTTTTGTTTCCCCAAGTTTGGTATGCAAGCTTCTGAGAATGACACTGCAAATATTTTCACTGCAAGGGAAACATTTCTTAAGAAATATCATAATATGACCCTACATTGTCCCAAAACATTGTCTTATAACAGGTACACAAATACTTTCAAGGTTTTTTTTTTGTTTCTGCAATTGACACAATCACTCCTAGCATCCACAGTGCTATGCTGGTAATCTGTATTTAAGCTTTCAGTATTTATTTCTTTTTTATTGAATAAACCTTAATTAAGATTTTATATGGGAAAGTTCCAGGATTTTTTTTTAATCTTTATTATTTGCATATGATACTACTTTCCAAGCTCACACAAACCAAAATTCATTGTATGCCATAAACACACTGAAGTCTTCAGTTTTAATAGGTTTCTCAAAGAAAATAATTTTTAATCGCACTCCCTGTCTTACTGTGGAGTTAAACCACCCTTGAGAAAGTGTATTGAGTTTACGCTTCAGAGTCTAAAATAAATGTAAGTGAAGGAAAAAAACCCATCTAAACCATAATTGAATGTTAAGAGGTTTAATATTACCTTTCAGTGATAGCGTTCTAAGATGTTTTATATATACTAATGACTAACAGTATTTTCAAAGACCCACTGGAGAGTGTATAGTACCTTTTTTCCAGCTGTTGTACAATTCAGTGAGAAGACAGTAGCAGTTTTGAACGAAATACAATATTTTTCAGCATTTGTGTTTTGAAGCTGTGATAGTCTTCTTACCATCTTCATTCAGAACAATTATTTCTCCCTATAATGAGGTGAAAAGACTCAAGGTCAAAGTGGTTTCCCAGACATTAAAAGACTTGGGGACACTATAGTGTCCTAGCCATAAAATAACCACTGAATCAGAACATGTTACAATGTCATTCTCAGCAGTCTGCAAGCAGAACTTGGAAGGACAGAAATAAACTTTATATTTAGTCCCAGTATTCTGAACCATTAAACTTGTGAGGAAATTCTGTTATTTTCTCCCTGAAATGTCTGTTTGTCTCTAGTTGAGGCATAGGTTTATTGTTATCCTTTTCATTGCTTCCTGTGTCCTCATTCCAAATAAGATATCATTGTGAAAAAGCAAAGGATACAGAAGAAAAAAAGAAAAAGAAAAGCAAAGGATGCAGAAGAAAAAAGAAAAAGCAATCATGTTATTGCATGAAAAAATGTGGCTGATAGATCCACCTACAGTTATCCATTGCACATCAAAGTTTCTTAAATTTTCTATCCAGATTATAACAGCTCATTTAATAAAGTAATTTATCAGCCAGAATTTGTCAAACCCACTCAATACACAGAGAGTTTGTGCAGCTATGAGAGATATAGATTTCGATGTAGATGATATAGATATGAAGACAAATACAGCTGTATCAGCTGGTTACTGTTACTTATTTATAATTATCGGAGCAGGGAACTTTTGCATGCACCGAGAAACTAAAAAAAATGTTTTACATTACACAATTTGATAGGAAATGAGAAAAATCTAACTCTTAAGACCAAAACGTAGAGCATATGCTAACATTTTAGTATGTCCTTCTGACCAATGCCCAAAGGAGAGACCACAGATTTGAAAACCCTACTTTTGTTGTTAATACAATGGCCATGACCAGCATTCACAAGGTGTTTGCTTCTCAGAACTTCCATGGCCATAGTTTTTGTCGGGTTCACATGGCCAGAAAGCGTCCTAAAAATTCTCATAGCTCTTAGCTGAGGTGCTCCTCAGTCTGTTAAGCAGTCCCTCTAGAAAGGACTATGAATTTTTTTATAATTTCTTTTAAAAAATTGCTAATAAAATTATCGTAAGTTTATTCTTAACAGTGACAGAGAGAAAAATGTGTTCTATATTGACACAGGAAAATGAGGAAAATGATGTGGAATGAAAACTAATGAACTGACATTATTTTGCCAATGCTTCACAGGAGATATTTTTGTTTTATTTTTTCTGGCTTCTTAACAAGTAAGGCTGGGGTACAAACAGGCTTATCACAGATGGCAGGAGAAAGCATCTGTTTTCAGAAACATAATTTCAACCACATTACAAAAGCATATTATCTGCATATGTATAAGGCCTCTAAATTGTAACGTAATTATAGAGCTTAACGTTAATTTGTACCTTTTTCTTGACATTGATTGTGGCTTTGTTTTTTCCTTGATTCTTTTGGACAAATCTCGTTTTACTGCTGCCTATGTGATTCACTCTGCCCTGTGCTTTCTCTATAAAAAGATAGGAGACAATCAATTAAAAATTCTAAAATGAATACTTGACTGAAATGAGCAGTCAGGGGAAATATCCAATATGAAACTGTTGCCTAGACTTGCAAAATGCTTATTCAGTTGCTGAGATAGCAGATAATAAGGATGAATCAGAAAAATAATGTGAACACAGACAACTACAACAAAACAGATTGTGGTTGCAAAGAGCTGACCCAGATGAAAAGTCTAGTTTAGTTTTAAAAACTACCTGACTAAATGATTGGACTTGTAGTAAAAGGGTCAGAAAAAAGATAAAATACTTAAATTATTTTTTCAGTTTTTACTTCAAAATCTCAAGAAGGGCATATTAGTGTATGAACTCATGTATAAAGCCCTTATATCTTGCTGAGTATTAGCTGCTCCATGAATGGCTGTAACGTAGATATCAACCACTGACATCATTCCCTGCAAATGCTTTAGTGTGACTTTACTTTTTTCAGCATGTGATTTCAATAAGCACAGTAAAGTTTAATGACAATTGGTTAGGATTACACCTACCCTATATTTGGTTATACACAAACTCACAATAAATACATGGTGTGTGTCTACATCAACACACTTGAGATAGGTGAAATGTGTTATGAAGTCTTTCCCCTCCCTAAAATTCCTGTTTTAACAGTCAAGCTTCACACATCACTGAAGCACCAGTTCTTTTGTTCCATCTTACTTATTCCTACTATCCTAAGGTTTTTCACACATTTGTACTGCTGACTGACCCAAATACACTGCAGGAAGTTTGTTCAGTTTGTCAGATTTCAGTGGCTAGCACAGAGAAATCTACTCTTTGTCTTCTTGAGTTGAAAGCAGGAGTTCCTGTAGAGTATTTTTTTTATCATCAAGTGGTTGTGCTAGAAATGTCTTGCCAAAGAAACAGGAAATTTTTGTGCTGCAATCTACAAATAGATGACTTCAGTTTCTTTGCTTTAGAAACTCATCATTATATAGACAGTTGAATATGTTCATCTTATTCACAAGCTTTGGGCACTGTTTACAAAGAACATAAGCTATAAATATATAAAATAAAATATAAATATATCATATCAAAATTCATCCATTTCCTCACTTCATCTAATTACTAGTTATTTTGTTTACTTATATTTGTCTCTCTTTTTTCAGACTGAATAAGTTAAAATTATGATACTATTTGAGCATTGGAAAAAAAGCATTTTGCTTTTCAAACAGAAGAGATGATTCTCTGGAATCTGCAACTATTAATTTGAGTAATTTGTAAGAATTTTAATGGATAATATTAAGTTGAGGCCTGAAACTTAAATCATGTAAAACAAATAATCTTTTGGAACATATTGAAAATAGAAACCATTCCCTATGCTCACCATTTTGCAGATATTTCCAATATGTTTGTATTGAATAGAATTTGGGATGTAATTTAAAAAGAGAATGTCAGAGAAAACTTTGCATCAGCTTAATGACTTCTCACAAATCCATGTGGCAACTCATATTGGTGTGTTTCCTTTCAGTCTTCTCACTTAAATATGCCCTGTGAATGTCTTCTGATGTCTGTGTCTGTTTCTGAGTGCAAAACATTTTTTAAATTATAGTTGGTCATTTAGATAGGGTATCCAAAAGCCTTTATAAAATCCTGTCTTAGTTAAGGAAGCTTTATGAGGGGTAGAATCATTTTGACCTTACTGTGGCTTAAAATGGCCAGTGGAATATTATCAAATACATTCAAGTTCTGTTATGTCTTTCTAGTGACTTTCCGTTATATTTAAAGATTTCTTGTACTCAGGACTAATAAACACAGCCAAAATCCAATTTCAATCCATTCATTAAAGAAAGCCTAACTAAAATTGTGTATTGCAGATAAGATTTTCACGTTGAAAGTATGTGATACTTACCAAATTTTGTACAGCTTCTGAGATTCTGGCTGCATGTTGGTATAATGTTAACTTTAATGATTAGACTCTTAATCACTAAAAATGACAAATAGCATTTAAATTTCTTAGTGCACTATTAGTGTTAGGATCCAGTATCTCTTTAGTGATTTTCTCTGCACTTGTTTAGCTAAGTGCTCACTGAGCAAAGCACCATTCCAACACTTCCTTAAGTGTACTGGAATCTTGCAAGAGTACTTAACAGCATAAGTAAAAGAAAACCTTCCATTCTTTAAGGAGAATCATTACTAAGGACGTGGTGCTTTGCACAAGCATTTAATACATTGCTTAGGTGAGCTTTTGGGTTTTTTGGTATGTGGGTGTATTTATTTATTTGATTATTTGTTTGATTTTCAGCTGTTTATTAACACCAATGACACTGAGAGTTGTTGATGTTCAGCATTCCTGAAAACTAGGTCAGTCATGTTCAAATCCTTAAATGTGGATTTAAGTGTCTAATACTGACTGTTAACTCTTGCAAAAAATCTATTTACTTTTGGCATTTCTTGCCTGATTGTTCTGAAGCTCGAAACTCCAAAGAAAGAAAAAAGAAAATTTTTGGTAGCTCTATAAAGGACATGGGAAGGTTGCCATCAGCATGCAACCTTATTGAGAGCTTACTAATAGATATTTTTTCTTCCTTGACATCACAGATGGTAGACCTAACTTTTTTTATATTTTCCAGCAGTGCCCCAACTTTTTTATATGTTAAAGCAAATTACTAGTGCTCTGAAGTTTGAGGCCTTCATATTCTAGATGCATTTGAGGAATCTGTAACTTCAGTCGTTATCTTAGAAAAATGCCTGATGTTCTTTTAATTAAAATAAATGGAAAAGTTTCCATTAGCCTCACTGGAAAAGGGCTAGATCCTTTAACACTTTGTCAAAAATCCTCTAAGTTGAGAAACATCTTTTTCTTTACTCTGCCCCAAGCGCAAGAATTATGTTGAGTTCATGAGCAAATCCATATTCATTCAGACTAAGGAAATAAGGAATGAGCACTTCATCTATGATCTCATTGATTGAGAACAGAAGAGCCAGCTGGGTTAGCAAAGTAATTGATTGGAACGCCGTAAGTGTACATTTTGTTATGTAGGTCAGTAGAGACAGGAGTGTTATCACTCATTTTGTTCGCTTAGGAATAATATACTCTCTAAGTGGCATCGAGTAGTGGAAAGGGCTTGTAGCACTCAAACACATTTATAGTCTATTCATGTCCAAGACAACAGTAGCTCCAATCACCAGCCTGCCCAGACCACTACTGTTAATAAGTACTGTTGGCATTGCTATTGGGTATTTTGTCTTCCCATGCTTGTTGGTATTAAATGCAATCTCCTCAGTACATAATAGTCCTTTTGAGTGTAGGGTTTTATATTCAACATATGCACTACATCATTGCTACTCAGCCTTCTCTAAAGAAAATGAAAATAGCAAAGTTAGTGCATCAAACAAAATAAAAGACAGTGCTGCTGATTATTCTATTAAGATATGGTTCAATTAATCATAGATTGAAATTTTTTCCTTCTAGATTTTTGAAAGCAGCTTGGTAACTCTCGATTAAAGACCACCCCTTGAATTACTGGAAGACATACAACACAACCTAAGGTTTTATCCAATATTTATTTGCTGTTATATATCAAGGACAATGTATTACAAAGCAAAGGAAAGCTGTCTTCTCTCTGTCCTATGGTTTGGTCTTTTAATACATGGTCTAACATTCATTATCCTGCCAGCTCAAGAAAAAATTGTGTAAGCCATCTCTCATCCTATTGTTAACTTTGAGAATTAGCCGTATAAGAAACATAAAGTTCCTTCTTCTCTTTCAAACTTTTTAATGTTACTATATCTGTTCCTCCATTAAACAGTTATAACTATGAAGTACTGACATTACCTTCTTGTTAGTTATATGCTAGAAATGACACCATATTCACCTTGGTTTAGAATGACTCCTGCGTTCCACTGTCATCTAGATCAGGTAGGATTATGTTAGAACCAGACCTGATAATTAAGCTTTACACAAAAGAATGAAATAAAATGGTTAATGCTTGTCAAATCTTTCTCTGTTAAACATAGTTTCCCAAAACTATCATACTGTGTCACGCACTTTGTGTATCACTTTGCTGTTCCTGCAGTGCCTCATTTCATGCCAGTTTTATTAAATTTATTTAATGTGCTGTTTTTACATCAGTCACTTGAGTTCAGGGGGGACTTGATCTGCAATGCACTTTCATAGATTTTACCCAAGGAGTTGTTAAATAAAGTACAAATGGTATACAAATCAACTGACTGTCACCTTTTGCAAGTTTGCACCAACTTTGGCATATAAGTCCATAGTTATATTTTCAATAATTGTACAATGCTGAATATCATTTATATTCATTATTACCTTAATTTAGGCTATTCAATAGCACAGAATCATAGAATCATTAAGTTGGAAAAGACCTTGTCAACTCCAACCGTACCTGTCTACTACTAAGTCATGTCCCCAAGCACCTCATCTAACACCTTTTAAACACCTCCAGGGATGGAGACTCAACCACCTCCCTGGGCAGCCCCTGCCAGTGCTTGATAACCCTTTCTGTGAAGAAATTTTTCCTAATGTTCAATCTAAACTTCCCCTGACGCAGCTTGACGCCATTCCCTCTTGTCCTATCACCTATCACTTGGGAGAAGAGCCCAACACCCACCTCTCTGCAACCTTCTTTCAGGTAGTTGTAATAAAAGCAATAAGGTCTCCCCTCAGCCTCCTCCTCTCCAGGCTAAACAATCCCAGTTCCCTCAGCCGCTCTTCATAAGACTTGTTTTCCAGCCCTTTCACCAGTTACTTTGCTCATCTCTGGACACGCTCCAGGACCAAAATGTCTTTCTTATAGCGAGGGGCCCACAATCTATGACGTTAAACAAAAGCAAGCTTCTACCATTAGTTGAATAAAACTAGTAGGAAGAAATAAAATGACCAGGCTAAAGTGGGTGGATGGAGAGGCCATTGCAGCCAGTCCTTATGACAGAATGAAATGTGATCCTGCTTTATAAACCATGGGAGAGGCTTAGATTTTATGCATGGTTTCCCTTGCTTTGTTTTCTGATTGAAACACCCACTCGGAGAACTGACTATCTGAAACTGAGGCCAGCTACTGTCTCTCTGTCATATGGAGTTCATAAGCAATGCAAATGCAGACTTTTCTAGACCTACATTCCTGGGTGTGGGAGTAAACATGATTGCTGATGACTGACTTTGGTAGCTTTTTTGAAATTTAGCCAAAAGCCAACCCTGGAGTCTCAGGATCCCTGCTGAACATTATCTCCAGTCTCCTCTGTAATTTTACACCCATGCCTCCCCAAGGAATGCAATAATGTAACAGTTTTGATATGCAAGTACCAAGTGAGGAAAGTTGGCTTCTTCTGCTACACAGACTTTCTATCTGCTTCACTGTGGGGATGTTTCTTAAGTGGAGCAGATTGGGATTCTTTGTCTGAGTATTTAAATGAAGCCATTACACTGCAGTCTTCTCGCTTTCTAATGTACAATTCCAGCCGCTCCTTATCAGCCAGAAAATATCAGCAAACACTTTAGACCCTTTACTAAGTCTTCATATCTTCGTGTTTCCTTCTAGAGAGATATTCTATCTGCCTTCTCTCGCCTTTCCCCTTCTCCTGGTTTTTCTCTCCCCTCTCCTCTCCTCCTCCCTCATTCCCCCAAAGAATAAACGAGCTGATCCTTTTCTGAGTAGAAAGATTAAACAGAGCTTTGATGAGTAAATTTTTCAATATCATTAAGACAAGTCTTTGATCTTAGCCAACATATGATCTTTCAGAGTCCCTCCTTGTATTCCATTATCTCCACCCATTTCCTGAGAATCTTAATTATCTCCAATGTGAAGTCAGTTTTAATGTGGCCAGTGCATGAAATTACAGACTAGATATACACAAGCAGCTCGCTAGGGTGGTGAAGTGATGGGAGATGGCTAAGTAATAGGAGAGTTTGTCAGATATTTAACTTATTGTCAAACATAGATCTCATGCAGTGCTCACTCTATAAGAGAAAAAGGATTCCAATACCGATATATTAATTATATATACTGTCAGAAACCTCCTGGATCACCACTTCTTGTCCCCTGCTAGCAGCAAAGACAACTATTTTATGCAAGCCTTTCAGTAAAATTCATACAAAATGATACTTTATAGGTAAGAGCAATAATTGTGATCTGTAAAAGAAATGAGTCAAACCCAAGTAGTACACTGTTAACTGTTATTCTAAAGCATTTGCTCGTGCACCAGGTATTAGAGACAGAGGAGTGAAAGGAGATTACAGAAATTAGTATTTGAAAAGTAGCTTTATAAACTAGATATTGTATAGCTGTGCATGAAATATTTTCAAACTTTTAAAATTATGTATTCCCTCAGGAAGAAAGAATTTAAAAGTCAGATGTAAAGTTTAAAGTTGTGTAAGTACCACTTTTCCTTGTTTTAAGCCAAAGATGTGGTTTTTACTCAGCTATCATAAGGATTAAGATTCACCAGAATTTGTATTTCATATGATTTTTCTTTTCTAGCTTTGGCATCACTATGTACACTATCTTCTTTATAATTCACCTGACTATAAAACCGAAAATGGACTTGTGAAGAAAGCAAACAAACCTATTATTGCTTGTTAAAAATTGCTTTCCAGTAGAATCACCAACAAGCAGAATTCTAAAATTGCACTGCTTTCAGTTCTTTCTGGTATCTCAGCATGTGCTGCACCAAACAGCAAAACTGAGTAAAGAACCAAACAGACCATGGAGGAGGCTGCTGACATAATAACTTTAGAAAATCATAGCGTAAACTCTTAATTAACCTTCTTTTTATTTAATTTATTTTCAAAATGAGATTCTGTTTCTATTCACTGCAAGGTACAGGTATCCCAGATTAAGGACTTTGGAATTAATATTTTAACAAAATACAGCTGTTGTTAGAATTATTTTTCTTCTGTTTTTTCATAGCACAGGGAGAAGATTACAGAAAACATATTTGTTAAAAAGAACACTTACATTACACACATTTAAAGCTGGATGAGACAAACTCCATTGCTACTGTCGTGGTCACAGATTCTCCTCACTTCTTTCTTTTCTTGTTGTTATCAAATGATGTAAATTATTGTTCAAACTCACAGTGTTTATTTCAGCTTCTCTGAATGTCTGAACACATTGAGGATGCCAGAAGAGAAAAACTGAAAACATGTATTTGATGACTGAGTATGCGAGGCTTAGTGTATGGAAAGGTTTATGCTTCCCTCTTCCTCTGTGAGTTGCAGAAAATTAACACCTGCTTCACAGAAAATTCACACTTCACAGAAAGAGTAAGCAAAATATTGACAATTTACCATCTGATCAAACAGGAATAGATATTTTTAACTAAGTACCCATCATTCAGATTGCCCATTCAATTATGAAGTTGAACACAACACTATTGTGAATTATAGAAAGAAAACCTGTGTCCTGGGTTCTTGAATCTGAGATGTCTTTTGAAAACTTTTACTTTTAAAGTGAAACGGTAATCATTTGATGGTAGTGGCAGACTCTTGAGAACTCCATTTCTAATATTCCTTCTGTTTAGAAGGATACTGAGTAACAACTTGTAAACCTGCAAGGCTATTATGGAAGTAGAAAAAGAAATGTTATCTCTTTTTTCTACTTCCAGGAGTTACTTACTAGTTTATTGCACTAAGTCAGTATCACAGTTTAAAAATATTTTAGTATCTTTTATTCAAAACAACCACAATTTTCTTTTTAAAACCTAACTTAGGCATCCCGTCTTGTCATTTTTTTATCAATGATTATGCAATCATTGATGTAATTCAAATATCTTATTTGTGATTCTTTTTCCTTATTTCCTTTTGAAAAATTCTCCTTTGCACAGTGTGTTTTAGTCAAGTTCTGTGGCTGACACAGGAACAGTGTCTACAGCTGGTAAGAAGAGTGACATTTGTAATAGAGACTTGGATTTGATTAACATGCAGTATAGTTCCAGTCTTACATTGTAGTGCATGAGTTGTATAACTTTGTGCCTTAATTTTGCCAACTGAGCTTATGATCTGTATTTTTTATTATGCATATAATTGCAGCATTTGAAAAGTCCAGTCATAAGCCATTTATTGAAACTGCATTCATAAAAAAAAAGCCAGAAAATATACATGACTAAACCTGATGAGAAACGATGTGAAGATATAGACAGGCATATATGACCTATTGTGCAAGCGACAGTATTATCAGTTGAGACATAATACAAACACATATTTCTTTCATACTTGCATATTACTTAACTAAAGACTCTCATAAACAAATGAACAAAAAGATGACTTTCACAACCTTATTGTTTTCTACCATATATTTCTTAATAAAAATAAAGAAAGCTAGAAAACTGGTCTGTATAAAGATTTCTTATTAGTTTTTTTAATCCATGCTCAACAGTTTAAAGCAAGTGGTCTGGAAAAGACATCAGTCTGTATGTCTGACATGCCCAGAGTAATTGGTTCCCAAGTAGTGTAAAATGTTCAACTTAAGGAGAAGAATTTTAATTTTATTTCAACCGTTCTTTTCAAGGGTAACATGTCAAAGCTTAGCACTTTGTTCTGGATTCAGTTCAGTTGGCTCATAGCCATCTGAAGTCCAATCAGTTCTGATATAATGCATGAGAATGAGTTATGCAGTTCAAGATGAAATAAAAATCTATAACTCTACCACTGGTCAGAATTTTTATTCAGTCAACATGTTGAAATATATTATTTATCTTGAAAATCATGTGATCAAGAAAATAGCCCAGGTTCCTTAGTTAATAAAATGCAAGATGGATTGTTTTAAACGCTATTTATTCCCCTATGCAATCAAATTGTTTCTGCCATTCTTTTATGAGAATTTTCTATTAAATTCAACTTTTAGTAATATCTGAAAAAAAAACCCTAAAGATACCGACTTTAGATCTGAGTGTTTTGTTATATTTCATGACATGAAAACATATAAAGGCTTTGCTCACTAAAGTCAACCTAGAAAAATGACACATAGACTAAGACATACTCATTTTTGAGAAGGTACATTACTGCAAGAAATTCTGTCAATGTGTTTGTGACTGAGTTTTAGTTCAAGATGTCAATATGACTTCTGGGGCAACATAGCAGAAATGGTTTTTTATAGGCATCAATGAATAAGCATATGGAAAAGCATTGTGGACTCTCCCTTTTGTGCAGAAACAACATATAAACAAATCTATGAAAACACAGGATCAAGTTAATAGAACAAAGATACAGGTTCATTTACAGACAACAATTATAACAGTTCTTACTGCAAATCAGACAGCAAGTGTTTAATTTTCTTTCTCTAACATTGCCTGTTTTTGAAGTGCTAAAGCCAATTTCTTCACAGGTAGTCTTTAAAGAAAACTCCATTGTCACTGCAAAATCTTTTTTTAATAATATGATATTTTTTCATCCAATGCACATTTGCTTGAAGAATATCATCAAGAAGAGAGGAGAAATAGGAGAAGTAAGAAAAGAAGGGAAAAAGTCTTGCATTTCCTGCTTTATGGTTTGTATCACACAACTATCAGTTTTTATCCTCAAACTGTTCTCTACACTCAACATTTTAGGAAGAAATCTAAGGTGGTCTCCTTTACAGCCATAGAGAGGCCTCTTAGCTGTAGGACCATTGCACAAGAAGGACTACATAAACAAGTATATCTCAACTCATTACCTTGTCCTTCCCTTTCATTGCTGATTTTAATACAAAAATAATGCCTTATCGGAACTGAATAGAACGGTCGTGCCACAATAGTTCAGACTTTACTGCCATACTGTCACCATGCGTGTGCTTAATACTTTGCTATTGCACTCTTTGCTCTATCCTCTGTTAAAATCCAGCTGCAATTTTCCTAGAAACTAAGACTTCTATGCCTGGCCAGCACAACTACACAGGCCACCTGTTACAATTAAACAGAGAAAAGGACTGTATCAAGGCACTAAAATCTGTGTCCAAGAACTTTGTCTAGACTTGGACACCAAGTTGAAAAGTTTAAGAAGTCTGAAGATTCTAATACACTGACATTTGAAAAGTTATCTCAAGGGGTTTAAAAGTCCTAAACTTAAAACTGAGAAGAAAAATATCAAAGAAGAGGAGCTATAGTGACACACAAGATAAACAATGAAACAAGTAAAATACTGCATGTAATCACTTTGTGTTGGCTTGTATTCACATCAGAGTAATGGTTATTTTTTGTTCTTAAACACAGAAAGTGAAAGGGAGTGTCACTTAAACATTTGCAGTAATTTCCATTCTTTTTAACATTTTGAAGTTTTAGGCAGAATAAATCTATTTTACTGTAGAATTTTATTGTAGAATTTCAGAATGATTACCCTGCAGACATCTGAGTGCACTGAGTATGCGAGTACAAATTTTTTTGCAGTAGGCTACACTTATACACATACCTACCTAAAGGTTAATGTTTCGTTTGACTTTTAAAGAAAGATTTCTTTTAGGATAATATTTAAAAATATTCTTTCATTCAAAAATATAAATTCAAGGGTAAAATATCCTCCAAATTGAAACAATATTCATTTATTCATTTTTAAGTTACTGGAAAAAAATGTGAGAAAATAGTTATTGGGTTGATTAAAAACATATATTCCTTTATTTTTATTATTTATTTTGCTAATGAAATAAAGTTTTCAAAAAGCTCTAGTCTTTTTCTAGTGGAGTGTACCATACAAGCTATTCTTCAGTCTGTCAATAATGGAATTGTGGTATATAGTACAGAATTATTACGTAAACTGGTAAATATCTATGAAACCAGCCACGCTCCCCTACTATTGTTCAGAATTTATGGTTGTGCCAAACATACTCTTTGCATTCATATCAGCTCTACCATTAAAATATGGTTTATTGAGAGTATGTGGTGTATTCATTTGTCCAGAAATTCTGGCTACATACAATTCACTGGTCACCAGTTCTAATGTATCCAGGACACCAGATGTACTATTAGTGCTCGCCATTACTTCCATTTAAGTGGAGAGCACCCGCAGAACCTGTCTGCTTCACTGTCATACACACCTCACAAGTTACTTACCCCAGGAGCACAAAAGAGCGAGAAACATACCAAGACTTTTTAAGGAATGAGGTAATTCAGCTCAGTTTCATCATAGACATTAACATTCAGAGTGATAAGACAGCACTAAATTCAACAGAGTTAAAAACTTTTTTGTTTGCTGAAGAATTCTCCATCTTATCCCTACAGCTGTGGCAAAGCTGTGCCCATGTGAATGGTTCTACACGCTGAGCTGCAGTATGTCCTAACACAGTCTTGTCTGAACACCTGCAAAATTTCTCTGAGCCACACTTTTCTCATCAGCAGCACTAACCCGTAGATCTTACTTTTCTGCACTGTAGTTAACTATGCTACTCTTGTCTCAATACTTAATTCTTATTTGCTCCCTCAGTTTCCTCACTCAATATTTAACTACTACCCTTCCCTGAAATGACATCTTTATTAATTTAAGAAACTTCCAGAAATTCTCAGGCTTCCAGGTAAGAAACACTAAATTATTTTTTGAGCATCCAAATCTTTAGTAAGTTTCAGAAGCAAAGGTTCAGAAACCGATAAGAGCATAGCAAAAGCATATGTTAAACAATATTCAAAGTAACAATTTTTCGGACAATGGCCTGTTTGCAATGTATGTTTGAAGCCGATCTTAAAGACACTGCTGTGTAGAACACAGATATCTCAGATATTGTCTAGATGTTGATTTTTCCCCTTTCAGGCAGAATATAGGAAAATCTCTCTACGTACTTAGGCTGGAGATTCATATGTTGTTCTTTGGTTCATATTTTTTCACTGGTTTGTTTTCTTTCTTTCCTCAGTACCAACACTTATATGTCACAGGGAGAAAACATAAGAGAAAGGATTGATGATAATCTGAAGCACACTTGGAGTGGTAAAACTAGTTATGTAAATAAAGTACATTAGAGAAGTATTTATTTTCTAAGACATTGTGGAAACAAAAATGCCAGATTTTTGTAACAGATCTCCTATTAGTTCACTTTTCCTTTCTTAAATAGAATATTTATTTCAGAACAGAGCTAAATTCTCTGGTCTCCAACCCTCACTTGGGAGATTCCCAGAATCTTAAAGTAATTAGTATATAAATGATGTGAATTTTGTTTATTTATTGATAACTCAAACTCACACTTCTAACAAAGACTAAGGATATAAACCATAAGGCTTGGCTTTGCCAGATACAAATGAGAAATATTTTCCATGTGTGTTCACAAGTTGATAAATGGGCATAAGAATGAGAATAGCACAGGATACTGAAATTGGTAGGATCATGCAGCTGTGTCTTAAGCATTTTCTGTCTTGTTTTAGGCATGGAACCAAAAAGGCAACACTTTTTTATTACACAAAATGGTGCTTGTTCCTCACTATTCTCATCTACATTCCATAGCTTTTTTGTCCTTATGAGAGCACCTTAAGGTACTCTCTGATTTCAGATGTCATGTCCATGAGTTAACATTAAGTTTTTCCATTTCCAGTCGAATTGGTGAGTATGATATTTAAAAACATCGTGCACTCCAAAAGTTCCTCTGTGCAAAGATCTGAGCATATTTTCCTCCCAGATTTGCTCTGCGTTTCTGGCACCTCATCAGCTTGTTATGAGAGAAATGGAGCAGATCCTACTGAGCATAGACTATGTGGTCTACATATGTAGATGTTCCTTCTTTATATAGAAGACTGGAACACTGTTTTAAAAATACTGGTTTCCATGACCCTTTCTTCTTTTGGAGGATACAGAATATAGGACTCATGAAGGTGAAGTGGAAGAATTTACTTACAGCATGAGAAAGGGAAGTGCACACTGTGACTTCACAGGTTAATATGGTTTCTACTAACATGTTTCTGTTTTGAAATGCTTTCAGTAAATAGCTCTATGAAAGAATTTGTCTTCATTTACATCTCTAGTCAGAAAGCTGGTTGCATTACTATTATATCAGTGGAAACAGTGAATGTTTCGAGTCTCTTTATCTCATAAGCCTAAAATTGGATTAATATTTAATTTGCATAAATTCAGCACCCTCGACTTGGCTGATAAAAATTAGGAAAACCCCTATATTTTTCCTTGGAACTACAACATTATTTGATCATTATTTTTAAATATCATGAACACAAAAAAATACCCATTGAAAATGATGAAAGCATTTGCTCTCTAACAAAATAATGAGTTTGAACTGCTTGAAATAGAAGATTTGATTAGCTCTCCTTCAGATTAGGTGAATCAGATAACGTTTAATACTTGTAATTCTATGCGGTAGTCAACATTACTATTTTCAAGAATATGGACATCAAAAAGAATTTGATTGTAATTCTCACTTTTGCTACAAGGTTAGTGTCTGACTCCTGACTAGTGATGGCTGAAACTGAAAACATTGTAAATTCAATTGTTGAGATGTTCTGTAAAATTACTCAAATTAATTGGACCTGAAATATTTGACTGGAAAGACAGTTTCACTAGACCTTACAGCAAGGTCTTCAGTTTTCATGGTATTTGTGCCTTCTCAATATTTCCATATTTCTTCTTATCACCTCTCAAATACCAAGAGTTTGTGCAGTAAAAGAAAGAATACCAGGAGAATGTTTAGGGAAAAAAAAGAAAAAATATAGTTGCATCTTACAGACCTCTGATATAAAACATTCCAGTATGTGTTACTTGCAAGTAAATAATTGTCACTGGGGCTCTTTCACCAGGATTATATTTCTCATTCTTAGATACTACATATAGAATCACAGAATCATAGGATGGTTTTAGTTGGAAGGGACCTTAAAGATTATCTAATTCCAACCCTCCTGCCATGGAGCCTCTCACCAAACCAGGTTGTCCAAGGCCCCATCCAACCTGGCCTTGAACACCTCCAGGGATGGGGCAGCCACAACTTCCTTGGGCAGCCTGTGCCAGTGCCTCACCACCCTCAATGCAAAGAATTTCCACCCTGTATCTAGTCAAAGTCTTCCCCTTTACAATTTAAAGCTATCCCCCCTCATTCTATCACTACATGCCTTTGTAAAAAGTCTTTTCTTGTAGCCCCTTCAGGTACTGAAAGGTCGCTACAAGGTCTCCTCTGAGCCTTCTCTTCTCCAGGCTGAACAACTCCAACTCTCTCAGCCTGTCCTCATAGCAGAGGTGTTTCAGCCATCTGATCATGGTCATGGTCCTCCTCTGGACCCGTTTCAACAGTTCTGTATCCTTCTTATGTTGGGGATTCCAGAACTGGACAGTATACATAAATGGGATAGCCTAGGAAAAAAATCAGACAGAAAAAGGGAAGAAGAATAATCTATAAAACAGGAGGGAGAAAAGAACAAACAACATAGGGGAGATTTTAAAGAGATTGGATATAAATTTGAATTTGTAGTGTGTTTCTAGCTTCCATAGAGGGAGTTTGCAAATGTCACAAATTGTGAATTGTGCTTTTACTCTGGGATTATGCAGAAGGTTAATGTGACTAATAAGGTAGAAGCAATGTGATTTTTTAAAAATACTAAAGAAAATGAAGATAATTACTTGTTAGGAAAAGGAAGGCAATGAGAGTACTGCTTGTATAATTTAAAATGCTCATCATGATTTAATTCCATTGCAAACTGAGAATGAACAGACTTCCATGTTTTTTTCTTTAACCTTAAAATGTCTATATCTTTATAAAAGATCTTCCTCAATGTGCGGGCCTAATCATTTATTTAGATTTCCTTGTGTTATCTTGGATTTAATAAAAACATGATGTAGCAGTACAGAGATTACACTAACAAGTATGAAGCTCCACAGTGGAACCCAACCTGAGCTCAGTAACTGCCTCTGTGATTCCTTATGAATGGACCGCCTTGGCTGCCCCTGTTTTGTTATTTCATTTTAGAGGCTGGCGTATCCTACATACTTATAGACCGTTATTGATTGCTATGGCCTTCTCTTAAAGGCAAAAAGTTTTTGTATGGCCTAGCTGCTCTCAGAACAACAGGAAATAAACCAGGCTGCTTAGAATGATCCTTGTAAGACCAGTCACTTCAACGAGTAATTCAAAATCTTAGCATATTTTCTCAGTATGAATCTGAAAAGAATACAAATCTCAGTGCAACATCTTGTGGGACTCTACTAATGGCAATAGTTCTCTACTATGAAGAAAGGATTTTGTGTGTAAGATTCCTGAATTAGATAGAGGCAATGAACAGCAGGAGGGGAGGAAAATAGTGGTGGCAGGAGAAAGTACAATCTTTCTTGGAGACAGGCTTGGCAATAAAAAGTATTTTTAGTATAATGAATCTGAATGGCAAAGCATCAAATAACACCTAACTGCATAAAAGAGGTTGTAGAAAATAGAAATTTTCATATCTAGGATTTACAGTTCAGACCAATGCAGTATATAAAACTGCCTCACAGAGAAATAGTGGAGATTTATAAGGGAAGTTTTGGTAACAAGAGAAAAACATAAGCCACGTAATGTTTCAAAAGTCTGGAGACCAGCCCGGGCCCTACAAGCAGATGAGAAGGCAAAACAGAGATTGTCTCAGACACAGATGGAGAGGCATCAGAAAATCTGTGATCGCTCTCATGTTTGCTTAAGCAGAGTCCTCAAAACTGATCAATACTGCTCAAGCAAGTTTGGAACTGTGTGTGAGCAACAACCATAGGTAGTTGCCACCCCAGTTTATGCTGATTCTTCTGCAGAAGTATCTTGATCTCCTAGGGCTCTCCCTCCTACCACTTTCCTCACAATTTCCTGTGATTCTACTCTGGATTCTGGCCGTGCCCTGCATCCTCATGTAAGTAAAACAGTCACATGCTTTATGGTGGCTTTTGTTTATTTGTTTCTTCGGTTGGTTTTAGGTTTTTTTTTTTAATCTGTGTTTAATTTTGTGTCTTTTAAGAAGTTTGCTCATCCCCATGGTGAAAGTACATGAATTATATATGGAAGTATATGAATAAAGACTGGTGGTAAGTGGAATTAACTCCAACTGGAGGCCAATCGCAAGTGGTGTCTGCCAGGGCTCAGTGTTGGATCCAGCCCTGTTCAATGTCTTTGTCAATGACCTGGACAAAGGGATTGGATGCACCCTAAGTAGGTTTGTGGACAACACTAAGCTGAGTGGAAGTGTCAATGTGCTGGAGGGTAGGGAGGCTCTGCAAAGGACCTGAAAAGGCTGCACCGATGGGCTGAGACCAATGACATGAGGTTTAACAAAGCCAAATGCCGGGTCCTGCACTTGGGGCACAACAACCCTATGCAGTGCTACACACCAGGAGAAGAGTAGATAGAAAGATGCACAGAGGAGAAGGACCTGGGGGTCTTAGTTGACAGCCATCTGAACATGAGCCAGACTTTGCCCAGGTGGCCAAGAAGGCCAATGGCATCTTGGCTTGCATCAGAAACAGCATGACCATCAGGTCCAGGAAGGTTATTCTCCCTCTGTACTTGGCACTGATAAGACTGCACTTTGAGTACTGTGTTCTGTTCTGGACCCCTCACCACAAGAAGGATGTTGAGGCTCTGGAGCGTGTCCAGAGAAGAACAACGAAGCTGGTGAAGGAGCTGGAGAACAAGTCTTACGAGGAGCAGCTGAGGGAACTGGGATTGTTTAGCCTTGAGAAGAAGAGGCTGGGGGGAGACCTTATTACTCTCTACAACTACCTGAAAGGAGGTTGTAGAGAGGAGGGAGATGGCCTCTTCTCCCAAGTGTCAGGGGATAAGGGGGAATGGCCTCAAGCTCCACCAGGGGAGGTTCAGGTTGGACATCAGGAAAAAAATTTTCACAGAAAGGGTCATGGGGTACTGGCAGAGGCTGCCCAGGGCGGTGGTTGAGTCACCATCCCTGGAGGTATTTAAAAGACGGGTGGATGAGATGCTCAGGGGCATGGTTTAGTGGTTGATAGGAATGGTTGGACTCAATGATCCTGGGTCTTTTTCAACCTGGTGATTCTGTGATTCTGTGAATTGAACTCCTTTCAAAGGGAAGAAAATGCATCTTGTGTGTGAAATTGCATGTTAGGCAACCACGAGTATACTGTACTCAGTTTTAATTTAACAGCGGAAGAATTCCAGAAAATAATTTTCAATTAGGTAAAGGAATGAGGTCCTGCCTGAAGGAGTACTTTCAGGAAGAAAGAAGTAGTCAAATCATTACCATAGCCCTCTAGCCATGACATCTTAAAAAGCTGCTTGAGTTCAGTCAAACTTCTCACTTTGACAGGAGGTGGATTTGATCCCGTGAGAGATTGTTGTGTATTGCTGTGTCTAAGGTAGTCACAAAGACCAAGGAATACAAACAGAAGTTATTAAACAGGTCATTTTGCAGATCTGTTAAACAGTTCACCTATATAACTACTGATATCTAGTTCTAATATATGAGACTTTGAAAACTGAAATTATAGAAATTCCTCATAAGTTCATAGAGCAGTGATCGACACACTGAATGTTGGAAGTATCTTACTTGTTAGTATGACTTCTGAGCTAATTATGAAGAGATAAGAGGTTACAAAGCCTGAAAAGAATCAGGAGTTAAGTTCATAAAAGGCAAGATGAAGCAAGGTGAGGCAAGTAAAGGCAAGGAAGAAAAAGAAATCAGCCAAGTCTAGTAGGTATGCATCTGGATAACAGATATGAGCCAAAGGAAGCTGAGTCAGTGCCTTTCTTGGAACATGTATCTACTTGTAAATTCATTAGCAGAAATAAATTTAGCCAGCCTAATATTTTAAAGCAGCGTCTTTGCAAGTAATTATACATTATTACATGGTAATAATATATCCCAAAGCTCACATATTTCTTATAAAAACAAGTCATAAAAAGTATTAGTTGAAAATCAGCTGAAGTCATCTTTATCTAACAAGACAAAAGTATTTATACCTGAATTTTCTTGTTGATTTATCAAAATGGAATTAAAAAACACATGCTTGTATGTATGGCAAAGAGCTTATCTATCAAAAGAACAGTTGGCTATTTTTAATGACTAGAATTCCAGCTCCATTTATATAATGATTATGTTTTGTTCTGTGATGCTTCTATCTGATTAATTAAATGTATGTAGAATGATTAATTGTTTAATCAATTATTTGGTTATTACAGCCTCTGTCTGTGTATTTAATTTTATACTTATCTTTATGGAATAATCACTTACTTTCAAACTTCAATGCATTTCTTCACAATGAAAATAAATTGAATCTTTTAGAGTATTTTTACTTTATCCTTCTAACATGAGTTCACTGAGATGTTTTCAGGTGTAGTTGTAAGTGGAAAGGATGAACTATCTTGGTAAAAAAAAAATAAAAAATAAGAAAGTCACGAAAATATAACTGCATTTTTCAACATCTAAATACTAAACCAAAACCACATAAAGGTTCAGACATATGCTTAAAAGCCAATACTAGTGTGTACAAGTGTATGGGTAAAGGAGCTTCTGGACATGCAGATGGCAAGAAAGAAAAGTTTTTCAACATGTTGGAAGCATCTTCTGGCTTCTCAAAGAGTTTACATAGACAAGAGAATACTGATTCTTGCTGATATATTGGACCTCTGAAGAAATGGTTTCAAAATTTGGCTTCATAGCTTCTCATCTATCGTTTCACTGTTACCATTCTTTGAATGGGAAGTTGAACATGGCCCAAAGCTACCTAGAATGGAATTATATCCTAAGTCTGCCCAAATGAGCGGTGAGAAACTAGAAGTGTGTGGAGGTTTACAACTAACGGAAGTTAATTAAGCACCCTAAATTTTAATTAAGCCAATCAATTTGTTAAAAGATTCATGGAGACAACTCAGAGTGTTGTAGAACTATAATTTTGGAATAGTACTTCTTATTTTTCTGCATAAGAAATTAAGTTTAAAAGTATATAAATATACTCTGGTGAAGGTGAATGATTATTTATCATATGATCATGTGACGAGATAGACCTGTTGAATACTCAAGTAATAAAGAACAGGTCTTTGATCTGCACCACGTGCTATTTCCCAGTGATTAATAATTGGAAGGAGAAACTGTGGGAAAACACACTTCCTACTGTGTGTTCTTAGATAACACTCAGTCCAGTACAAAGTGCTCTAAGTTTTGAAAAAGCAGTAGTTAAAATATACTTAACATGTCTACTATATATATAAATTTAAAAGTCCTAGAATTTTAGGTAGTATTATTACTAAACTTTTCATCAATGATGGAGGAGTAAGTCAGCTGCTTTTCTTGTCTATAAAACAGCTAAAAAGAAGAGAAAGGTCATTTTTTCCAGGTATACATTCCCAGAAAGAAGCAGTAGAAAGGCAGATTTAGTAAGCAACGAGTTCACTCAATTCCAGAGATTCTTTTCATAGCATGTTTGAAATAAGTAGGTATTTTCTGTTACTCCTTCCCCTTCTCCCTTCCTGTTGATTTGACAGATCACAAACACTCATGAGCTGTTCAAGTATTCCAAGTGTACCACATGGTCGCTCAGGTGCGGTAGGAACTTATATTGTGAGGGTTCCATTGTATTTTTATTTTTTTAATATGAAAGAAAAAATGTAAAACAACAAACTTTTCTCCAGTTATTATTGACTTCTGTGAATTACATTGAAATGAATGGAGTTACAAAGAAGGCACTCTTCAGAATTGCTAACTGGCATTATTTGCCCGATATGACCCTTTGGCAAAGTACTCTCTGGCAGTACTACAAAACAATAAAACCCACTAATTTGTTCTGAAGCCAGATTCTTCAGCAGTTCACATTACTTCCTAACTAAGAGTTGAGCTTTGCTGCAGGCTAAGCATTTGTTTATATCACTCTTGCTTCATTTGAAAGGAGTGTCGGCATATGAAACATTCAGTTCTACAATAAGATATTGTGAGATACTGAGGGCTGCAGGACTATTTGGTATTGAAATGCATAAAAGTCTAGGAAAATGGAGTAAAACAAAGAAATTACTGTGATACTTGCCCTGTATTCTTGTCTAAGCAATAAAAAGCTTTCTGAAGGAATCAGTGACAGAAGTCTCCTGAATACAGCCAGCAGTTACAATTTGGCCTAACATTGCTGGTGTTTGGTTACTGCTGGTCATTTATTGATTCACAATTTTCTTATCAACCTGTATTTCTTCTAAATACTCAAACTACAGTGGTTATAAACAACAGAAAAATAAACAAGCTACCAAACTAGAAGGTAGAGCTTTGATTTATTAGGTAAAACTAATAGTAAATTAATATTAGTAGCAACAGTAAAATAATTGATTTATGATACTTTCTTTTAGAGAGCAAGTAACATTTAATAGGGGTGTAATTTCTTAATTTCTCATTAGTTTAACTTTTGCCATTGAGGTAACTGTCTAGGGTGAGATAAACTTCAACTGCATTAAACCAATACTGAGGCCTTTTGAAAATACAATTCATGTGTGACAAAGGAACAGAAAGAATATGTAAAGGAACACAAAATGCTATAATTCATAACATATGTATGAAAGAAATAATTGCAAGGTTCCCCCATTGATATTTATATTGAATTTTAAGCCCTGGGCGTATAGGTATTTAAGCCAATGTGAACTTCTTTATGGATTGCAAAAATAATATGGATGATCCCAGTTTTAATACAATCTGAATGACTTTGGCTGTTTTTTCCTCTGGTCAAAGTGGGTGATATTTTTATTGTCTGCATTCCAAGTAGGAAGTGTCCCATTAAAGAAAATAATTGCGTTCAATTTTATGTCAAAGAAGTACATTTATTTCAGAAGCAGCATTTTCTAGTAGTCCAAAGAAAGGAAGAGAGGAGAATACTATAAAAATCTTATCATCTAATTTATATCTTCTTCAATGGAGTCTCTCATTGAGGAAGATGTGAACAAAGGCAGATTTGCCATTTTGTTTCTTATCACTGCATTTTCGGGATGGCTGTATCTATATGCCTGTATCTATGTAGAGATACAGTCCATGCAGCATGTAAAAATTGTGACATGACAAGCAATGCTATACGCGTACCAATAATGATCAGACACAGGTAAAGAAAACATGTAGATAGGGTTAGAGTACAGAGAGAGATGCTGGCAATTAGCTTGATGTTCATTAGCTTGATGTTCATTAACTTGATGTATATTTAGCATGCAAACACGAAGTACATACCCCAACTGAATCCAGCGAGGGGAGTTGAAGGGGGATGTGATGCAGCCTGTCAGCTGATCCCAAAAGTTTCTATCACGTTTTCCCCCCCACTCTCTTGCTTATCCTGATGAAGCCCGTAGGAGATGGTGGGAAGGGGGAGTGGTAGAATTCAGTCCCTCAGCTGGTCCCTAGAGTTTCTGTGACATTTTTCTTTTCTTCACAGCTGTCCACCCACCAAAGCTTTTCCTCTGTTTACACTGTTTATAGTTAAGCTTACACCTGGGGACGGAGAAGCTTGATGAATGTGATCACTATATTCATTGCTGATTGGTGGAAAAGTCTCACTTCCCGTGCCAAAACTTAACTGTGCAAGCCCAGTAGGGGTGGCCGTGGGAGTGATTTGGCTCAGAGGTGAGGAGGAGGCAGGTAGCCTTAGGTGTGGACGTGTGTTTTAGTATTATAATGATATTACAATGACAAGCACAGGTCATCTGTAGGCCAAGCTGTTAGGACAGCAGCTGCAATCCATCTTCTTAGAAAATATTTAGGCTCTTGTCCTTGGTGGGTCCTTGCTCTGGTAGCAGGAGTTGACTGTGACTATTCCCAGACACCTCATTCCCAACTTCAGATGCTGATGTGCCCTTCATGCATTCCTTTCTGTTGAATGCCTTGTACTCAGTCTGTGGCAAGGAGGAGGGGGAAGGAAAGGAGGAGAGGCTGGAAAAGCACCCATTTCTCCCCATCAGCCCCATTCCCATGCTTAGCTCTTACTGACGCATTCAGCCTTATTTACCACAAGGGCTCTTATTCATTATGTTAGTCATGAAAATATTGCTTTGTGATAATTGCAATAATTTTATATTGTAATCTGGGACAGAAAGAAGAGGATAAAGAAAGAAAAGTAAGAAGACTTTTTTTTTTTTCTGAATGCACACATGTAATGATTATACAATGGTTATAAACTACTGTAAAAATCTAATGCTTGTATATTATTAAGAGCAAGAAGATTTTTCCATGTGTTGTTCTTTGGAAGATCAATCTGGCAGCACATATCTTATAAATGAATCAGAAAAAAAAAATAGAATCAGTAAAAACCAAAATCAGGTCTTTGTGAGGTTTAAACATATGGATCAGGTGCAAGGGTGTGAGAGAAGCACAGACAGGAAATATAAGAAAACATACATAGTATAAATAGCATACTTAAACACTGCAACAGCATAAGGAAGAGAATTCTACCTGGTGTATAGAGGTTCAAAAACACTTAGAAATTCGATCCTGCAAATACATCTATAAATTTTTTTTTTTTCACATAACTGTTTTTCAAAAATTTAGAGCTCTTGTTTTGTATAAATATAGACTGATGTAAATGTTGTTACAGTACATATGTACGGGCTGTATAAAGCTACAATATTTAGGTAGGCATACACAAACACATCCATACAGACACAAAAGCAAGTCATCATTTTGAATCTCTCAGCTTTTTTTTCATAGCCATTTATGTTCAGTCTCTGTATTATCCACTCCTCTCTACCATCAAGAACGATAAAGTAGAAAAATTTGTCCTTTTAAAATTCAATCTATAGAGGTTTACCTATATTCAGTATTATCCTACAGAACATCAGTCTGTGAGAATTAGATTTTCATGCTGATAAACCTATAGCCATTCGAAACAAAAATTTGAAGCCGTTATTATTTTGGAAGGAGATTGGTATTGGACTTCAGATGTTCTCAAACACTTAAGGGGACTACCAGATTGTCCAGGAACATAGTTATCCATCATAAAAGCAAGCTACACATGTGCAAAAAGTGTGTGCACAAATTTGAGTACAGTTATTTTTGCTATAGCTCTTCCTATGAGAACTCACACGGTAGTGATGTATTTCACACTTGTAAGGTTTCTTTCTTTGTACACCATGATGATATTTTATTATTCTGTTATAACAACTACTTCAATGGTTAGATTTTTGACCTGTATCAAGTTGTGTGGCCCTTGCTATCATTTGCCCAAACTTAGCATAGATATCTGAAACAGAATTTTGTATTCCCACACATTGAGTGATTTGGTTTTATTGGAAAGGGCAATGCTAGCTTAGGCACATCAAATAAACAGTTTTCATTAGAAAATGGGCTTTCAATAAGCAATTGAAAAACAGACAGACAGATCCTAACAGAGTGCTATATAACTATGAGAGCTCGTAGTAGTAACTAGGATGTGCATGTGTTCAGATGAGAAGTGCGAAGCAGTTTTACTTGTCATTTTAAACTACCGTGAAATTGATATTTCTATTTCACTTGATGGGCTAGTGATTACACACTAAAAGGGTAGCTGGTGCATAGGAGCTTCGTGATATCTCTGCAGTGAATCAGAAGAAGAATGAAAATACTGCAAGGAAAGGTAAAATTGAGGGGGAAAAAAAAACCAAAACGAATGAAAGCTAGGATTCAGAATTACTAAGAAGTCCTTTGATTCCAGAGACACTGCAAATTCTACTTTACATCCCTTGAGAAAGGGGTATAGTGAGCTGGAATTTGATTATAAATATCACATAGGCTTTTTTGCTGAAGAGGAGTACTAACTTTACTATTTTAGAAGCTGTAGAGCCTTGATTTTACCTTAAGAACATATTTCAGTGTTATACTGAATTTATTTTTCTTTGCAGGGTATGTTTTCTCTAAGGTTTTAGTTAATCACTGTTAGATGGAAGGTAAGCTACAGAATGAAAATGCTATAAATTAGCATCTCTAATAATGCATATTCTATACTGTCCATTTTTTAGGACTCCTCCTCAAAGACAAAATTTTTTGTATCCTAACTTTAGGACACATGAAAGAACTATGTAAGTTTTTTTCAGAAGAAACATTTTTCACTGAAGGCATGGATTTTGGACTAACTCAAATATCTATGTAGAATTTATGACATTTCCAGAAAGAAGATAGATAATGTGGCAAAGTCTTTTCAAGTTCCTTGTTTTGTGAATTCTAATGGCATCTATTTAGGGAAAAAAAAAAAAAAAAAAAAAAAAGAAAAACCTGCAAAAGTTTCCAGCTATTGGAAAGATTAATTTTTGAAAAGTCACAGCAGTTCAATGGAATTCCCACTGACTGGAAAAAGGGAAGAAAGCTCTCATTTTTAAAAAAGAAAAAAAGGAAGACCTGAGGAACTACAGACTGGCCAGTCTCACCTCTTCCCCTGTTAAGATCATGGAATAGATCCTCCTGGAAACTCTGCTGAGGTACATGGAAAATAATGACATGATTGGTGACAACCAATATGACTTCACTGAGGGCAAACTGTGCCTGGTAAATTTGGTGGTCTTCTACAGTGGAGCTTCAGCATTGGTGGAAAAGGGAAGAATGACATCATCTAACTGGACATAGACTGATGATGTGACATTTCTCAGAGGTTGGTATTAGGACCAGTGTTGTTTAACATCTTTGTTGGAGACATGGATAGCGGGATTAAGTGCACCCTTAGCAAGTTTACCAATGACACCAAGTGGTGTGGCATGTTTGACATACTGGAAGGAAGGAATGACACTCAGAGGGACCTTGACAGATCTGAGAGGCAGGCCTGTGCTAAACTCATGAAGTTCAGTAAGGCAAAGTATAGGGTTCTGTACATGGGTCCAGGCAATTCCAAGCAGAATTACAGACTGGGAATAGAATGAAATAAGGTTAGCCCTGAAGAGAAGGACTTGGGGGTGCTGATGGATGAGAAGATCAACATGAGCCAACAACGTGTGCTTGCAGCCTAGAAGTTCAACTGCATCCTGGGCTGCATCAAAAGAACTGTGATCAGCATGTTAAGAGAGATGTTTCTCCCACTCTACTCTGCTCTCGTGAGAGTATCTTCCCTATGAGGACAGGCTGAGAGAGTTTGGTTTGCTCAGCCTAGAGAAGAGAAGGCTCTGGGAATACACTATAGCAGCCTTCCAATGCTTAATAGGGTCCTACAAGAAAGCTGTGAGGGGCTCTTTATCAAGGAGTGCAGTGATAGAACAAGGAGGGTAATAGTTTTAATCTGAAAGAGAGCAGATTTAGATTAGATATTAGGAGGAATTTTTTAATCTGAGTGTGGTAAGGTGCTGAAACAGGTTATCCAGAGAAGTTGTGGATGCCTCTTCACAGGAGACATTGAAGATCAGGTTGGGTGAGGCTTTGAGCAATCTGATCCGGGGAGACATGTCCCTGCCCATGACAGGGGAGTTGGAACTAGATGATCTTTAATGTCTTTTCCAACCCAAACCATTCTATAATTCTGTGATTATTGCATTCCAAATAGTATGTTCTGCCAGAAGTGGTTTAAAAAGTTATGATAGCAGTATTTGTAAAATAGAGTTATGTTCAGCTGGATAGAAATATTAGCATTTAATCAAAAAATATTTACTTTGTAGTTTAATAAAGCTGATGTTTCTGTAACAAGATTTTTACGAATTTTATTTGGTTTCTAATGTGACTGGAAAGGACCATTAATCACTAAACATACTTAGCCACTGTTTTCACAGTACCCATGTCTTACCATCTATTTAATAAAATTCGGTTTTGTCAATGATGAAATCTGAAAACCAGCAAATTCTCTTCTTACTATTATGCAAGCAAAGACAAACCAAAATGCACCGTGAACAGGAAGAATGTATTTGTGTAAAAGATACTGGGTTTTCTACCATGAGAATATTTCAATATTTACATATATATTTCTCACTATGACAAAAGAAAATTTAACTGATCTAAGATAATTTTATTCTAAATCAGGGGGGTCATATCCAAGGAATCTCTCTGAGAAAGAAATAATAAGGAACAAAAAAAAGCAATCAAGAAGCCTCATGTTATAATTCTAGGGCATAAACTAGTTTGTTCTTAATTGAAGAATTAAGATACGTTAGAGAACTCAGTAAGGTGTGTGGCTATAGGCATCAAAAGGGAAGGAAAAATCCAAGTTTCTGCCTGAGGAAAGATGAGTAAATGCTCATTCAGTTTTGAATCAGCTTTCTTTGTTTATCAAGAGGAGAGAAAATAAACACAGGTGCATAAACACAGGTTTTATTTTAAGAGTGGTTTTTTTCTTTTTTTTTTTTTTGAATCTTTGTTTATATTATTCACTTTTCATCAGGCTAAGGTAATTTCTGTTAGAAAACAGAAATCAGACATGTTGACATAGTATGAGTTCTTTTTGCACAGCAAAGATATTGTTAAGAGAAAAGATTCAAAAGAGATTTCAAAAAGGTTTCATATACTTTGAATTTGGCATGCTTTTTCATAAGAAACCCCACAAAAATTAATATGGCCCAACATTACTTCCTTTCTATACAGTGAACAGTTATTCATAAATAATGCAGAAGGTAATTAAGATAATATTCTAATGATAAATTATAGATGGAGAATCATATTCTATTTTATAGTTCTAAAATGCTTGAAGCAATCATTTGCTCTCCTCAATCTAGAACTTTAGGGTGGGAGAAAATTTTCATTCCATATGGAATGGTGAGACATTCAGGTCTAGCTTTGGAAAGCTATTTCAGTTCTTTTCCAGATGTCAACACTCCTTTGAGTTGGATTTTATCTTCAGGCAGTCCTCTTTCTTCAAGCACACCTCTAATTAACATACCACTAATTTACTTCACATTTATATTTCTGAAAACATTTTCAGCTCTCTGAGCTCACTCTCTCCTTGTCTTTAGCCTCATTGTGAGTATGTAAAAAGGGAAGATGTGCCTCTATTAGTAGATTGGTAAGGATGAATTACTGACAGCACTTATATGAACAAATAAGAGTTCTCTGTGTCTTGTACTCAAAATATAGTTTTCACTATCAAGTCTTCAGCAGACACAGCACAAGACCACACAGGAAAAAAATAGCCCTGGTTTTGAGAGGCTTAGGTTCAGGCCTTAAAATCTCCCAGAACTTTTATAAAAGGCTTATGTGTAAGCAAATTTTGCAGTGTCAGACTACTCTGTGAATTTGCCCATAGGGTCTTTTCAATCATTCCAAACAAAGATTCAGGGGGAGGGTGGGGGGTAGGGAGGATTTTGGAGAGTGCAATGGCAATGGCTGAGACAGAAAGGCCAGGCAAAAATTATAATCTCTGCAGCTGTGGTTGGTCTAGATGCCTGATTATAGTCCCCTCTGCTTCTTCATTTTGGTTTTGCACTTTTTATTTTTTCCTGAATATAGGGCCTTATATCAATTGATATGGAATCTCTTCTTATTAACTGTACCCCAGGCGCCTTAATAATTTCAAATCATGTTGCAAATCATTCAAGCCTCCATTTTGTTTTTCTCAATCTCTCAAGCTAAAATCTCAATGTATTTTCAGCAACATAAAAGCCAAAAACTCATGCGAGATTAACGGAGAGGGCTGTAGGATTTATTATTGTTTATTTCAGTTTGTCTTTTACTTCACTTAGTAAATGCAGCTCCTCTTAAAGTCTCTGGAATCTGGGGTAGATTTAAGAATCCAGTATGAAGTTCAGCTACTTAGGAAGAAACTATAGGAAAAAAATATTTTAAAATATACTGTCAGAGTGATAAGAGATTCTGTTACACATAAAATAATAAAAGAATAAAAGAAATGAATAAAAAATGAGAAAGCCAAGTAAGAATCAACAAGACAGAGCAAGTAAAGCCCTAGGTGGTAATTTTCTTGTTGTTTATTTCTACCAGCAAGCACAACATACTAATGCTAAATTAGCAATACATCCGCAAACAGGTGAGATACAAATAAGTTTTTTCCTAACATGTACTATCGGAAAATGAAAACTATATTCTTTGTGTTGACTGGCCCAAGGTGTGGCACATGAATTCTATCATGGAGCTTATGAGAAATAAGGAAATCCTTTTCAGGCCTTGTATTATTGTCACTATTATTTTTTTCATATGCTTTTGGGGTTTTTTATTCCCTCTATGGCTCAGACATAGACTGTCCAAACTGTGTAAAAGATACAAAGGGATTTGCCATAGTGGGAAGTAGTAACAATTTATTGCCAATTATGTAGTAGGCAGTCCTGAGGTAAGAAGAAAAATACATCAAGCAGTGTGGTAGTATTCCAGACTCCTTCTTTTCTAGTAGATGGTGCTCTTGATTTCTTTAATATTGCCCCTGAGGAGAATGGAAGCAGTGAATCTCTAAGCAAGAAAAAATATTATGTTGCCAATAGCTATCTTCCTCCTTGTGAAATCATTTTCCTAGTCAGCTTTTCCTAAGTTTTTGTCTCTACTATGTATCATGTAGAGAAAGGAAAGCATTTAACCAGATTAACAATAAAGTCTAGCATTTTTTCTTAGTGCTTATCAGAGGATGCACATTTGATTTTCTGTGTCTCTGGTTATTTTTTCATTTTACTCATTTAAAAGCCACCAAATAAATAGAGCTGCAATGCTTGTCAACTCATTAGGAAAAAAAGTAATTTAGAAAAAAGCAAACACCAAACGCTTCTGCAGGAATTTCACTTGCCCTAAGTCTCCTCAGACTGCTTGCTCAGTCTGCTTGCTACACCCCTCAGCATACCTAAGACTCACGGTGTTCGTTAGACCTCCCCAGTCTTTTCAGGGAGACATTTCCACCAGATGAATTTAAAGGGTCTGGCAATGTGAAGGAAGTGAAAACACATCAAGATCTACAGCGTGGGGCATGACCAAACAAATACATGTGTAATTATGCATATTTTGACATTTAATACTCTGATTTTTCCTAGGCCAGTGGTATGTTTCTCTTTTATTCAAGCCTTTGTTACTTGATAGAGGACAACAATGTCTGGGCTGAAATTAAAGGTCACTACAAAACACTGTGGCTCAAAGCTCTGGCAAAATCCTCTGAACTTGGGGAAATAATTCCAAAATTCAGGTCTCCAGCAAATTCATTTTTTCCTCTCTCAGGTAGGATCCAAGTAGTTTGTTAAAACATACTGGTTTAAGAGGGAGAAAAAAGCTCTAACTGGAAAGCGAGAATAACACCTAATTTCCGCAACAGAACTAAACCAATTTATAGTCTCTGCCTTCAGGAAGCCACTGAAAGGCCAGCTGGTTGCTTTCCTCCTCTTACAATAGCTTCCCCTCACTCTGGTTTTCAGATCTTACTCGTACTAAGGTCTGACTTAAATTGATGTGGTATAGTGCCATGACTTGGTTTTGCTACCTGCTCCTCACTCCACTGGCCTCTCGCTTTAGCTGTGCCTACTCTCACAAATCTGCCCAGAGGTATTATTTTAGCTCTTGAAAAAGACTGTATCATGTGGTGAACCAAACAATTGCTCAGCTCATAAGAGACTGAGCAGTTTCACATGTCCCTGCTCACAGGAAAATCTTGCACTAGGTTTCTTAACTTTTTCTTATTTCAGACTTGGACATTTTAATACAGTAATAAAAGCCATGGGTTTGGATTGAGGTCACCACTCACCCCAGGAACATTTAGGCATAACTAGCCTAAATTTCTATCCATGTTCAATGCTACAAACTTATCTCTAGTCCAAAGCATAATTTCCTATTTAACACTGATATCTTTTAAACATGCTCAACATATGCAAATATGTTCCAAGATTGCCCTTCTGTGCTACCAGTTATCAACACTTTTTACTGCAAAACTGGCTTTTTTTTTGAGAGTTTTGGAGTTTTTACTTTTGCCGTACATGTCAGGTACCATGATTGCATACTAGTTCTTCTTCAGGACTCTAAGCCTCAGTATCTTCATACCAGCACATTTAAGTATGACAGATATGTTGTTGTTGAACTACAAAGAGATCATAAAATTTGTATTATCCTTTTTTTCCTGAGGTTTTGAAGGATTAATGACTATAACAACTGAGACATCTTTTCTTACCTTACTCCCAAGGTAAGGGAGCAATTCCTGATTGCTTTTAGGGGCAGTAAGAAATTAGTATAAAAATAGGTGGAGATATGAGTATTATGTAATTTGTTTTATTTTAGAAAAGAGGTCTTTTTTCTGAATCTTGTCATATTTGGCATACTGGAGTGGAAAGCTTAACTCCTGTTAACTTGTTGTCGACTCATCGTTGTCACATTAACTACACAGTTGTTCATTTTTTGATTCAGGCATGAGATCATTACTCACAGGGTTTACTTCAGTTTCACACATGCCTCTGTAGTGAAGAAATCCAATAACATCAACTTATTCTGTTCAGTGATCTGTAGCGGCTGAGGTGCTTATTGCTATTTTGTTTTGTACTTTATGATTATTTGTGTATCAGTACCTTAGATGCTAATCTAGATTCTTGATTACTTTCTAGCTTTCATTGCTTGCTCACCAACTTTTCTGTATGGGGCACTGAATCCCTGTATCAGCTGAATGTCTGATGCCTTTACAGTGTATTCACTCTGATGCTCTAATGCTTCTGCATGAAAGGAATATTCTTACTGTTAATGAGTGGTAGAATCAGTTGAATAATCTCTCTGTCATTTAGCACAGTGGGTCATCACTATTTTATTTGTCTTGTATGGTTTCTGTTGAATGTACCTACATATTTCCCTCTAGAAACTGAAAATTGTGGAGCTTTGTAAGGTCCTCAGATATAAGTTTGGATATGTCCCTTAAGATCAAAGAGACAAAAATACAGGCCATAATCAAGCTAGAGATTTTCTTCATAAAGTGTGTGTGACATCAAATAAATTAATACCTTAACTGTCCACCTATCAATCAACAGTTTCCTAGATCATACTTTCACGTAGGTGACCAGGAAATAAGTCTCTCATTTCTCAGGATCCTTTCTGCTCCACTTCAGTTGAATTTGAACACACTATATTCTGCTTCTTTTAACTGCCTATTCTCTAGGGAGTTGACTTTGTTTTGCTATTAATTCATCACCTTTAATACACGTGCAACTTTTCTACAGTTCTTTGCAGCATCAAAGGCTTAATGGCTCATTTTTTCTCGTAAGGCCTTTTCTATTTCACACATCATGTCATTTACTCTCAGTAGGGCAAAAAGTGTTTGGAACTCAGTATCCTGTTCATCTGTGACTCTCATCTAATTAATCTTGTTTGTAGTCTTTTTATTTATCCAAACTGGCTAAAGATATGGTCCAGTCCAAGGATTTATTTCACAAAGGTTATAAAAGAATAGAAGTTTAATGATTATGATTTTGGTTATTATTGTCATTGAGCATATTCAGACAAATGGTTTGTAAACTCTGTGACTTATTAGTGATCACTATATTCATTTATATGAGCCATGTAATCATGTATATCACGTAGTCATTTGTACCTAGCTTCTCCTATACTGCAAGCACTTCAGATTCATTTTTCTGAACATGTTTTAAACACATATTTAAAACCTATTCAACAACATATTTTAACAATAACTTATTCCAAATGCCATTGATTTCTTTTATTATAGCTAGAAAATTTCCACTGGATGGGATTGCTATTTGAAGATACTCATATGAGTTCAGAATTCTTTAGTATTGCATTACATTGGTTATGTTATAACAGTGACATCTGGCCATCATTTATCCAAGAGAATCAGGAGAGGTCTGAAATCTGCTCGGATTCCTGAAGAGCTGATATATCATGTGGGACATATGAGCCTGTAGCTGGAGAATCATTCAGAGTTGTCTACAGGGGCATGTTAGAGTCTGCAGTGGACAGAAGGCCATCTGCACAGCACTGAGTGCTGCATTTTAGAATCCTGAGCTGTACAGCACACGCTTGCTCTCCTAAATTAGAAAAGGATAATGATGACTAAAATTCTTCGTTTAGATCCTATTTCATTTTATGAAAATGATCTTTTTTATGATTCTCTATGGAATTAATGTCATGCCTGCCTTTGTTCCAGCAACTGACCATATCAACATTTAAACTCAAAGTACCTTCACATCACATTGCCATTTATTGCATAAAACCAGGGATATACTAAATGAATCTCTGAGCTTTTCTATCTCTGCTCTCCGACATTATTATTTCATTCAGCCAAGATATAATACAGAAGCATTTGAAACCATAAGCACTTTTATTTCAGTTTCATAATAACTAATGTCATTAATTATAATTATAATTATAATTTTAGTGCAGCCAAGTTTTTTCAGTTTTCCATTAAAATCAAAAGCTGTTATTTACTACCTCAGATAGCTTTTTATTTGGAAATGATGTATTATGTACCTGCTACACCTAAATAGACACTGGGTCAATACAATGCATCATACCAGTGATGTTTAGTATTTGCTTAGATTTATGACCTCAGTCAGGCTTGGTACTCTTCTAGTTCTAAAAGAATCCATATCAGAGTCCATATTTCAACATAAACAGAAGACTGGTGGAAAAATAGGAAGTAGAATTGGTGCTACTTGACCTTCAAAGAGTCTTATTGCTGACTTTGAATTTTACTTGTATAGGGTGTGGACCTAAGCCCATGTGATCAACAGAACTCTGAAGGCACTTTGGAATATTGGTTGATCACAGATACGCATTGTAAGAAATCCTGGGCCAGATTATTCTGTTGTTTAATTGACTATTTTAAACAACAGAGACTGAGTGACACAGATGTAAAGATAATTTAAGAAGTACAAGTTGAAGGGAAAAAGATACTCATTGTTTTCACAAACATTAAAGATACATATGTGAGTGAACAAAAATATTGTCAAAATATTTTGTTTCTGCTCCAAGATGAAAATAAGAACTGTATGAAAATGACATCTTGGAAAAGACCAGAGATAAAGACACCTGCTTCTGATGTGAGAGATTCTGGTTCAGAAACACTGACAGCTCAAAACTGGAGGAATTTGAACCTCAGTTTTCACATTTCCCTAGCATTCAGCTTTTCTGAGAGTGTCTTCGTACACAGAAGATCAGAAACTTCTGATTTGTGTTTATGCAGTTTTTCCATAAACTAAGTTTTGACTCAAAAAAAGTATTTCTCAACAAAAGTCTTGTAAAACATGGTAAGAGGAAACTTTATTTCCTAACACTTAATAGACATTTCCTAACATTTTAAATTCTTGTTTTATCTTTTATCTGATTTGAACTCATTTGGATATGTTAACTAATGTATCAGAGTTTACTTAGGAAGATGAATGGTCATGTTATCTCTACAAATATTTGGGAAACAAACTTATCTTAATGGTTCTATCTAATGAGTGTGCTGTCCATGAACTTGTCCTGCCCATGAGAAGACTTTTTCTCCACCTTTTCTTCCAGCTTTTCTTACAAACTGAGCAAAGTGGTCATGAAGAAATTCTGATTAAATGCCTGTTGGTAGAAACTTATAAATTGAGGACATTCAGAAAAGTAAACTAATATGGACTGTAATAACTTGAGTGGAGATGTCAAATTATTTTACTAGCATTTTGACATAAGGAACATACTATCTGATTTCCTGAAGTCCAATTATAGTAGCCAAATCTGTTGGATTTAAAATATAAATTAAACATTTAAGCTCCGTAGGAAGTTTCGTTGCTGATGACAGTAATTGAGTAGCATCATATCATCTGTGTTTGAAGCAAGTGCTAGCCAAAGTTTCTAAGCATTGTTATTCACTATTTCATGACTGGATTTGATTGAATTAATCTAACAACTACAGGTTAGGGTTGTAAATGCTTGCTGCATCACCTAGCAATGTAATTTCTGCATTACTAGTCATTTTGTTGTAGCTCTGGGCTGATCAGAACAGACTGGTGCTATGGTCACTTTAGACTATCCTCTATCATTTTTATTTTTTATCTGGAAAATTAAAGTGAAACATAAAGTATCAACGTATTACTGCCCACTATGTTCCTTTCATAGAAGTCCTTATTTCCTCCTGAAGATGACTAGGCAATGCAGAAAAGTATTGTGGTTTGATACACACAGTATACCCCAAATAGCTAAAGAACAGAATGTATTATAATTGGTTATATTTATCAATGTAATAATTAGGTAAGTTCAGTTTATTAACTGAGTAAATTACAAAAAAAAAAAAAAAGCATCAGTAACATCATTATAACAATAATCTATTATTCTGTAAACTGAGGCACACAGAGATCGGGTGCTATTTTGTAGTAAATGTGAAAATACAGTTGTTACAACAACAATTCGTTGATTACTAAATCTTCAGCCTACAGAGTCATCTGGACAAAATATTGTTCCCAGTTATGGTGAGCCTACAATAAGAGGGCAATTTTCCCAGTACTCACTAATAAAGTGAAAAGGAACCACAACATTTTGAAGCAGGGAATTTGTTTCATGACGGATAATAAAGATGACATAGGTGGAATGGTTTTGGACACTTAATTATGTGATAATGAGTTTCCTCACATAACAACAGTCAGTTTGGCTACCATTGCAGTATTACTTTGAATTATCACATCAATCAGTTAGTTTACAGCAAGGTGCAGACATATTTATTTACATACAGAAGATCTTGTGACAGTGTTACAAAACATTGTCTGGACCACGCAGAATTTCCCTCAGATTTTGAAGTAGACATTTGATGATTAAAAGTTCCGAGTTTGGTGAAATGCCAGATTGGTACTGAGCTTTCAGCAGCAAGAAGTGAGTATTTGACAGCAAAATCTAAAGTTAGCTCTTTAATTGAACAGATTTCTTCCTTTCAGTGGCCACCTGGTCATTGGTATTAAACCAATTTATTGCTATTGTTTAGCTGGCTGCCGATTAATATTTTGGATGATTAAGTAATCAACATTCCAAATGATCAAATAATTGCAAGGGGACAAATAATAAATGGTATACTTAATATATATTTTATCACAGCCTGGAGACCAAGTCTATCCTCAGAGTTCCCATAACATAAATGAAATGACTATTAGCTATAAATCAGTACCATTAGCTGTTTAA
Source organism: Cuculus canorus (assembly GCF_017976375.1). NCBI lineage: Eukaryota > Metazoa > Chordata > Aves > Cuculiformes > Cuculidae > Cuculus > Cuculus canorus. The sequence continues at coordinate 20,921,613 of NC_071405.1, forward strand.
CACTTGACCTTTAAGAAAGTTAAAGAAAATAAGGCCATATTCTTGAGTCTCCAGAGGAAAAATTAGTTTATTAATAAATGTATATTCAAATGAGTGTATTTTCAAAGATCAGATTATCTTCAGTCCACAAAATCAGACTTTTTACTGTCCTAATGTTTGTGCAAGCTCCTTGACAAAAGAATGAAAACATATAGTGTGTGATAGCCACTGCATGCATGCACCAGTGTGTGTATGAATTCAGGGAGAGAGAAAATGATACATAGGAAATGTGTATGAGAGAATATATTCAGTATACAATGAATACAGTCTTACTTTACATATATATAAGCACTAAATAAAAATTCAATCAACAACAATTGTAGGAGCTGCAGCGTCTTCAGGATAACTCTTGGATGTATCAGGGATGAAAGCAAATAAATGGGTAAGGAGTGTTATCTTAATTTGGGCTCAAGTGTTGTGCTGCTGCTAGAGTAATTTGTACAAACACATCATAACATTGGTGCTCTACCAATGAATATATTCCCAAATATATACATGGATCTTTTGGGGATGTTACATGGCCAATAGTAAGCATGAAGGATATGATTTTTTTTATAGCAATAAAAATAACTGTAATTTGTAGGCAGACTATATTCAGGTTTCCATGATACTCGTAATATATGAGCCATAGGACCTAAAGCTCTAAGATGTGGTAATGATTTTATTCACCTAAACTATTGGGAGGAGACTGTACACCTGTTCTATTTATTTGGTCTTTGAGAACAATACATTAAAAAATCCATGAGACAGATTCTGTTACTAATTCAACTTCTCTGAAATTCTCCAATATTGCACATATGTAACTGAGATCAAAATGTGACTAATCATGTCCACAAAAAAAATAAGCCCTTCTACTCATTTTCTTAAGAATAAATTTTCTCTTTATTTTTTTTAAATGTAAAAATGAAGCACAGTAAAAAAACTAGAGAAATACTAGAAATATCTTTTAACTGTGGGAATTTTCTCCACATATTTATATGGTAATGTTCTTCTATTTCTTATTGTTAATTTTATGCAGTAATTCAGAGGGCCGGATTCAGGGATTTCAGATTTCAAATATCAGTTTTGATAACATCTTTTTGCAAGATCTGAATTAAAGGAGGCTATTAATCAAACATGGATACAAATACATCTAAATGGGATCTTACCAGGAAGAGTTCAAGAGTTATGCTTTACCACAAGAAAAAATATATAGTTTTTTGGGGTTTTTTATACGTTTAGAAGACTACCAGCCCCACTCAGGGGCAGTTTTCACTGGAAAGACAAGTGGCAGATGTTTGGTTTTTTTTAGTTTTTAATCTGTAGCAACTCACATCCTCTGTTGATTGCCTGAGCATAGAGGACCTGTAATTTACATTCAAGTGTGAATGGCATCTGACGCCTTCTGTACAGAGCACATTTTCTGTGAAAGGAAAACGCACAAATCTCATTGGCTGTTGTCAGCATTTGACCACCCCTAACTTGATTGTAGAGAGCAACTTTCAAGCCTCATCAGAGATTATTATAATATAAACCTGAGACGTGGAAGGTTGTCACTCTCAGATCTCTGATTTCTTCCTAAATTCATCTCACTTCTTCCCTTTGGCTTTGGGATAGAAGACTGTGATCTAATCTATTAAATGACCACCCCTTTATGGCTTTGAATCTGTTTTTTCTAACCAATGTGGTCACTCATACACAGTTTGACATTAAACAGAAACAATGCATTCATTCAGTAATACAAGAGCTAATTTAGAGAATTTCTTTCTCTCTTGCCTTTTCTCCTTAATGGTAATTTCTTGAAGAATATAGAATTCAATCATCTGCATCAAAGATGACAGTCATGAAAGGGGGGAATAGAGCTTCTGTAGAAATAAAAGTAAGCCATTGTTATTCATCAGACTGGAGGTAGAAATTTCAATATAAAAAGGTCAAAATCTTCAAAACAATTTGCAAGGCCCATTTCTTCAATTTAAAATTCCTCACTGCTACATTTTCCAGTATAAAATAAAATTAAATGACTAAAGAAGAAAGATTCTGAGAAAGAGAAAAATAAGGAAATATGGTAAAAAATGGAAAAGTAAGAAAATAAAATTTGTCCTATTAAGTTCCAGAATCATAGTCTGGGAAAATGGGATTTTATTTTTTAGCTTCTGTGAAGTGTTCTGATGCCACAGCAGTATCAGTCATTTACATCTGAATATACAGCTGAATAGAAAAAAACATTTAATGGATGAATTCTCAGGAAGATATCTTCAGTGTTAAATCCTCCATCTTCAATAAAACCCCTTTGCAGTCTTATGGAAGTACCTGGCAAAGTGAAGTGAAATGAGAGTGTGTCATTCAGAGCGACTAGATGCTATCCAGGAGAGCAGACTGGAATTATAAGTATTTACAGGTGGCAAGGCAACAAGGGGACAAATAACACCTACAATGAATACTAGTAAAAATAAAATACTTTAGGCCAAATTTTTTAATTCGATGGAACAATGGTCAAGGAACTCAGAAGATACCAGTCAAGTAACATTTGTCCCAACTACACTAGATATGATATTGTCCAAAAAGGACAAAACATCAACCTGAAATACTTGGTTGTATTAGCATACGGTTTGGCCCTCTCTCATCCATTGAGAGTACCTTGAATCATAGGGAACTGTGAATCAGAGGTGTGTTTTATCAGCTGTTTCCTAGTGGATCATTAAGAATCTCCTTTTCTCTTTTCACTTTCCCAAGCACAGCTTTTTTCATAGTATTTCTTAGGTGATATTCACCTTTCTGATTGTTTTTTTGTTCAGCGTTTTTTTGTTTAGAAATCAGTTCTAATTGGCTATTCTGCTACCATTAAATCATTACATTTTCAAATAGGATCTTTATACCCTTTTTCCCATGCTGACTGTCATATGTGGGAAGAAGTCACTGCGGATTTCTGCAGATCTATTTAATTCTATCACTAAAATCTTTCATTTAAAATTTCTTTTTGTGTCAGTGCTTTAAAATTAAAATAAAATAAAACAAAAAAAAAAGTAACATTTCAGCTACAGGTGTGCTATGGCATCTGTCTTCCACACTGCTCAGTTTTGTATCGTATATTTCCCTGCGTCTTGCTTTTTATATACACAGAGAAATCTGCGTGGTTCCTAGATTGTAAACTGAATGAGACAGTGTTATATGCTTGTTCAGTATATTGTATAGCATTCATCAGAGTTGAAAAACAGTTTTTGCTGTTGGAAAATGCAAGTATTAGTATGCATATACTGTCTGCCATTGGTTATCTGAATAATTAGCCACTGAAGTATAAGGATAAAAGAAATGGAACTATGCATATGTCTTTAGCTTTTTCAGTTCTTCAAAATCATGACTGTATTAACAATGTCAATATTTTTTTGACAGCTTTAGCAGTATATACACTCTAAGATCTGTTTCTACAAATACACTTTCCATATTGTGGGTATCTTCATATGTTTGTCATGATCAAAACCTTAACTTCAAAAAGACATTAGGACTAAATAAGGTACACTGATAAAACCCTGAGCAGTTGTATCCATCTGAGGGCTAAGGAATATATATATATACATGATTTAATATTGTAGGAGTGTGGCCATCCACGTCCCATACAGTCTTCAGAAAGCATTTCAAATCCATTTCAGTCTCTTTCCTTCCCCTTCTACTGCAATACTTTCACATTAAATTTTTATTGCCCTGTATGTCAACATCCAGTTAAGATTTCTTTCTTATTTTTTATTTCATTTGAATAGTTCTTGCTTTTTTTCTCCTTTGTCCTCTAAATACAAGGCCATCTGTTCTGTTGGCAGATGTATGCAAATTTTGTAATTGTTGTCATTCTTAACATAGTGCAAACCATCCACAATTCATAGGACAAGGCATGCTATATTTATAAAGAGGCCAAATGTATATTGTTGTGAGAATCACTTAACAAAACATTAACAGGAACAACATTTGACTTTTATGACTGTTTAGGATATGCATCTGTGCTACCAGGATTGGAAACAAGGATTTTTCAAAAACTACTAAATACCGTGTTCCTCTCTCATGTATTTGTCCACTGCTTACGATGTGAGATGAGTTATTTTTGTCTTTTGCAATCTTAAGGTTGCATTTTTGGACTATTCTGGAGAAGGAAGGCATTGACATCGGTTGACAGATTTCTTGCTTATAATACTGACCACTTTTATATATGCACAAGCAAAACAATGAACATTTTCTCCTGTTATTAATATCCATGCCTCAGCTTGGTTCAGGAAGTAAAAAAAAAAAGGAAGCCAAGCTCTTGAACAAGTTACTCTGAAAGAAAATTCAGGGAAATTATACAGTGAAAAAACGTAATGCTTTCTCTTAGTATTTTCACTTTCATGGAAAGCTAAAACCTGGAGGTGGTAGTAAAATAGATGCTGACACAGAGTATAGTTCTGACAATAGAAGATCATTAGACTTTGAGCATTCCCTTCTTAATAAGTTCAACCTTGGATACAGAGATGTCTCCCACATTTTCTATATATTTTTCTTCATAATTTAAAAATGAGAGAACTTCTGTTAAGCTGAAGATCCACCTACAATGGAGTTTTTATATCATCTTTATTGGGAAATTCACCCAGAATGTTGCTACTTATAAAAGTTACAGCAATTCACTGCTATTTCTATCTGAGAAAACTAAGATGAGTATATCTCACCTTTCAGAATATAGATTAAAATTGCGTAACATGCATGATATTTGCCAAATCTCAATTATAAGGTGAAGCTTTATAAGCTATAAACAGCAGTGTGCTGTCCATTTTTCCTATAGCTCCTTTCCTCTACATATCTTAATTTTTTTTTAAATTTCATAACATTTAAATGGGTGAGATTAAAATTTAAAAAAACTTGATTTGAACAAGATGTAACATTCTGGTGACTGAAACTAGAATGTATAATCCCTTAGAAAGTACTTTTGATACTGGGTGAGTGATGAGATTGCTGCTATACTGAGAGAGCTTTCCAAAAGCCTGATCCAAAACCCAGTACCATTAGTGGAAAAAAACTCAGTGATTTCAATAAATTTTGGTTCAGCTCCTTGGTGGATATCTGTTTATTTCCATATGACGCTCTTGGAATCCAGAATCTAGTCCATATCAATTATATTTATTTCCAGATGCTGATTTAAGGGCTTGACCAGCAAACACGATTTTGATCCTACACCCTCGTATCAAAACCATGACCTATCAAATGCATGAATTGTCAGGAATAATGGTTTATAGTTTTATAGTATCATAGAATCACCAGGTTGGAAAAAACCTCATGGATCATCGAGTCCAACCATTCCCATCTGTCACTGAACCATGTCCCTGAGCACCTCATCTACCCGTCTTTTAAACACCTCCAGGGATGGTGATTCAACCACCTCCCTGGGCAGCCTCTGCCAGTGCCCAGTGAGTCTTTCTGTGAAAAATTTATTCCTGACATCCAGTCTGAACCTCCCCTGGTGGAGCTTGAGGCCATTCCCCCTTGTCCTGTCCTCTGTCACTTTGGAGAAGAGGCCAGCTCCCTCCTCTCCACAACTTCCTTTCAGGTAGTTGTAGAGAACAATAAGGTCTCCCCTCAGCCTCCTCTTCTCCAGGCTAAACAACCCCAGCTCTCTCAGCCGCTCCTCATAAGACTTGTTCTCCAGCCCCCTCACCAGCTTCGTTGCTCTTCTCTGGACACGCTCCAGAGCCTCAACATCCTTCTTGTAGTGAGGGGCCCAGAACTGAACACAGTATTCAAGGTGCAGTCTCACCAGTGCCGAGTACAGAGGGAGAATAACCTCCCTGGACCTGCTGGTCACGCTGTTTCTGATACAAGCCAAGATGCCATTGGTCTTCTTGGCCACCTGGGCACACTGCTGGCTCATGTTCAGTCGGCTGTCAACCAACATTCCCAGGTCCTTCTCTGTGCAGCTTTGTAGCCACTCTTCTCCTTGTCTGTAGCTGCACAGGGTTGTTGTGCCCCAAGTGCAGGACCCAGCATTTGGCCTTGTTAAACCTCATGCCACTGGTCTCAGCCCAGTGGTCCAGCCTGTTCAGATCCTCCCTACTCTCCAGCAGATCCACACTTCCACCCAGTTTAGTCGTCTGCAAATGTGCTAAGGGTGCACTCAATCCCCTCATCCAGGTCATTGATAAAGACATTGAACAGGGCTGGACCCAGCACTGAGCCCTGGGGGAATGTTATAGAATGTTTTTGTTGTTTTCAATTCTTTTTTCATGTTACCTCCTCCCATGTTTTTGCATTTAAATCTTGAATATTACAAACAGATAGTAAACTTTTGTCAATTCATGTCAGTTTTGTCTATGTGCAAACTGAATGAAGAAATATGTGCTTACCTCACTGCTGAGACTGAAGGTCAAAATTTCTGCTAAAAAGACTGGCTAGCACATCCTATCCTGGGGCAAGCAATTCTTCAGTTTCTATGACGTGTGGCTTCCTTTTTAATTCTTCTTTTATTTCTTTAATTCTTCATGTGCTCACAGGCATTACACAAGAAAAGAGATGGTAAAGAATGTAGAGGGATCTTTCCAGAATCTGTACTTTCTTTCTTTCAACTTTGTTTACTGTTCACACCTCCCAGTAATAGTAAGAGAATGCAACACTTCATAATAGTGACAGGAAAGCAAGACCACAGCAACTATTCAAAGACAGTTCAGTCATAATTCTTCCTTCTCTGCTTTTTCTAACAGTAACAGCGTTTTTAAAATATATAAGCACCTTTGAGCAAGGATACTTAGTCATCAAATAAGAATAGGCATCTTTGGTGGTGTAATATAACAGAAGACGAAAAGACAGACAGTAAATTACTGTCTTCAGGAATCTATTCAGTGAGGCTTTCAGAGAACAGTATTGTAAATGAACTCAGCCGTTGCAGTGAACATCAATTTCTCTGAAAGCCTTGTACACAAACGCTAACATTCACCTGGTGCCACCCTGCTGGTTAAACAAACAGAGCCTGGGAGAAAAAAAAAAAGGGACAAAATCTGGTGGTACTTGTTTAACTTCCATTACTTTCTCTGATTGACACTAAAGCCTCTGTTCAGCCCACTGGGCTTTTTGCAGATTACAGCCATTGTCCCTGAATCCAGGTCAGTGTGTGCCAGTTTACCCAAATCTCATCTGGGGAGAAGAACAGCTATTAAAAGCTTCTAGGGTAGGAACAGGTCATTTCTCCTATTAAAAGTTTTGTTTGTTCCAAAGCTTATTATGAAATATTTTCATAAGTTTTACTTGAGCACACACAGCTCACTCCCTGAAGCTGATGGGAGTTTTTCCTTCTGTGAATACATCTCCAAAAAAATGACATCTTAGAGTGTCTCCTCTACTACAAAAGCATGGTTGAAGACAAAAATAAGCTTATTATGCAAAAAGAGATCAATTCCTGTGTTCTTGTCATTGCCTGATGATATACAGTCCACATTACAATCAGGATGTCCAGAGGAAAACAGCTTTCTGATATGAATAAATTGCAGATTGGTGACGAGTGATAAGCAGCCCTGCAACATTTCACACAGATCACCCGTGATCCTGATGGACGCTGGATAAATCATCTGACAGCAAAGTTACTAAGAACTTGAGGGTGCTCAGAAACTTTAGGGGTCTTTTTTAGTGCCTTTCAGATAGCAATAAATTAAAGGAAGAAATGCCGCCGAGTGAGTGAGCACTTATCTTAAGCTTTTAAAAATAATTCTCTTAAATCCTACTTAGATTTCTAGATTGGAAAATTTTGGAAGAATAATCCTTTGTGCTGATATTTCTGATAACGACAGAAATCAGAAAATTTAAAGAAGTATTTTCCTAGAAAAAGATGTAAATGTTTTTTTTTCATAATGTTATGTACCAAAATATATTCAAACTGTAATTATGAGATAACTAGCTGGATTCCCATAAGTCTTTGAAGCAGGCAAGCAAAAAAAAAAACCCAGTTTACACTGTTCCAGAACCTTTATTTGAAAGACTATCTGAAGCATACACTGATGTTTTTGTCTTTTACAGTATTATGAGACAGTATTGCTTACTCCCTAATGACAAAAAGAAACAAAGGAAGTTACTTAATACTGTGTATTAGTAGATAAGGAAACAAATACAATAACATCAACAAACTGTAAAATTTTAAACATAATGGTTCATAAATAGCAATTTATCTGTATTTTGTAAAGCATAATTTAATTTTCATTATTAATATTCACAATGCAAAGAGTGATGAAGCTTATTATTAAAAAAAATAAATCTTAGTGGAATATGTCACAACTATTCCCATCGTAAATATTTCTTTGGAAAGAGGCTATTCATTTTTATGTTTGCTAATTACAAAATGAATGGATTAGTAAAATATGAAATTAAAAATATACTGTTGCATATGCTTTTTTAGAATATTCAGCTCTTTTCCTTAAAATGAGCTAATAATTCATATATATTGATCACAAAAACAAGTTCAATTAACATGTTAGCAGGCTGTCTAATGGTCATTTCCCTGTCAAAGTGCATTAGGAGAAATATTACTGTCATGGAAGTAGGTATTAAGATAATCAGCACCCTTTCCGATATACAATCATTGTTTGATTCATCACTGATTTTATGGTAAAAACTTTAGCTGCCAGCAATACCAAATGGAATGCATAGACTTTGAGTTATATCTGATATTAATGAGCCTAAAGTCTAGAAACTGAAGAAAAAGACCTCTAGTCAAGGTTCATGAACTTATTGGATGAATACACAAACATGACAAAACCTACAATGAAGGTGAGTTTTCCCATAATTCACCAGAAAATATCCATCTGTCTGAATGGCTATGACTGCACTAAACCACTGTTGGAAGAGACTGTACATGCAATAATACAGCATGTGGGCTTTCAGTTCTGTGATGCTTAGTACGAGACTGGTTTAGATCAAGAGCAGAACCTCATTGCCTTAATTAATTGCCAGGTGTTCACAGCACTACCACATACTGTCATGGAGTTCCATTAAAGGAAAGCTTTAAAGCATCTGCAGAGACATGAAGAGAAAAGTACACAGCACCTGCCCACACTTGTCCTTTTTAGAATGACACAAACCCTACCCTGAACTCATGAAAACCTACAAAAAGAATATTTGTAGGGATTGTGTTTTGCTTCAGAAATTTGTAACAATATCAGGGCTCAAGACTTACTCTCTGCTCTTTTATCTGTTAGCCATTGTTTTCTGTCTCGATGCCCAGAAGAAAGTATAAGTTATGTATTGCTGCTAAAGTTTTCAGTTTGGTGGTGAAATATATCATCCAGAGAACTGAAAAAGCTGTAACAGAACTTAGTTGTCTCCTGTAGTCTGTTCAGCCTTGATGTTTTAAATGGCTCACCAAATTATTAGAGAGAAACACAGATAATAATTAATACTAATCATGTTATATAACAGAAATAGATGTAAATAACAATATAAATAATAATAGCAGTAGCAGTGATATAGAAATTGCAAAACAATTAGAAAACTGGCAGCTGGATACAACTTTCATAACTTGGACAATTAACTTCAAAGTATGAAAAAAAAAAGATTTACAGCAACAACTCACAGACGAAAATCTCAAACCCAAAAGTTCACAGATAAGGAAGGAAAAATTGTGACAGCCAGGAAAGGAGAAATCAGAAGAAGTAGCATAGTATTTTGAACACTGGATGGTTTAATGAAGAGTCTTAAATTGCACAAGGCTTTCAGAGAACCAGAAGTCCAAACTAGTATCTGAACTAAATCAAAATGGAAGCACGACCATGACATATATGGGAAGGAGAGATACATTGCTGTTAGCTTCTCGTATGGATCAGAGTACTTTGGTAATGTCATCTGGGTTTTCTGGGCCCTGCACGTATGTTGCTGAGAACAAAATCTAATTGCTCAGATACACCTTTGGATTTGAGAAAAAGCAAAGGAAATCCTGTTTCTATGGAGGAATTCCTGTGTCAGCCTAGGCAAATAGTCCATTTTTAAAATAAAAACTTTTTAGTGAGGGTCATTAAATATATATTAGTTGTTTCTGGGTTTCAGCTATTCCACATTCGTTCAAATAAAATTGAGAGGATCTGCCTTTTAAGCATAACTGGTACTAATGCATAGTGGAAAAAACAGTAAAATACACTATACACTTATGTCAAATACAGTGTCAAATTGTTCTGTCCCTCAATTCCTCCAAATAACGGGAGTATTTTAAATGGAAATTAATTTCTGAAAAGTACTAAATACTGCAGAAAACAAATGATCCTGTCTGCTGAATATGTTAAATAATCATGCAGAATAAAATCATCATCCACTTTGATCAGCAAGCACAAACCAATATAGTGAAGAGCTATTAAGAAGTATCAAGCTCCCTGTGCATTTTGACAGGAAGTTTTCTCAGTTTTACAACTTATCATATAATTCTGCACAGAATATGTATATAAAAGTTATTTTAAAGACTGCTCAGACAATGTTATTTGTGGTGCATGTCAGATTTTGCATTCTGGACTTTTTAGTTTTCATTACTGCTATGGATAGTTCTATAAGTTCCAATGGATTTGGTTTTTGCACTTCTTAGGAGCTGCTATTTTGTTTTGATTTGGGATTTTTTGCTTTGCTTTGCTTAGTTTGGGGCATTTAATTCCCACTGGAAGAAAAAAAAAAAAAAAAAGAGCCTGTGTCATAGGCCAATATCTGGTGGTGCCGAACTTTACATTACTTACAGAAACTAGCAGCAATTCTGCATGTTTCCATGTTCAGCTGCTTAAACATACAGCTCTCTCTTTACTTTGTTGAATGAAAATGGTAGTTCTATGTTTCGGCTTCTAGATAGAAAGGCGAAAAAACCACAAGTTTTAATAATGCAAGGTTATCCAGTCCCATGTGCAAGAGCAAACGAATAGTTCTTTAAATGCCTACTTGGTGTTCACATGCAGAACACAGCAAGGAAATGTGTAAACAGCAGTTCAGTAGCCACTACCTGACTGTGTAAGTAGCAGCTCTTGAAAGCTGAGCACTCGTCCTTCAAACAGCAAATGATGTTTTTCTGTAAATTGATCTTTAAACCAGTGGCCTTTACAAATCTGAAGATAGAGGTACATTAAATACAACTGAGTGGTAATGAGAAATAAAATCCTAAATCAACATTAGTTATGGGTTAATCCTGTTTATGTGCCACCCTACAGTCCTGTATTTCTTCATATGGACTATTAGAAAATATAACAATATATTTACATGACCTGTCACCTCTGAAAAAAATTTGGGGTAGATTTTTTCCCTGTGCTTGCATAATATTAGCTGGAAAAGGAGAGTTCTAGTGCCATGCTCCAGTAAATACTGATCTATGCTTTAGCTGTGAAAGCTGATTTCTGTTAGTGTGCTCATGAATGTGAAATATTCTCCAAGCCTGGATGAGTTTCAGGACAGAGACAGGAATAGAGCTTCAGCTCCCCCTCACAGAAGTTCAGAGATTGTTCCACACATGACTGGTACACGCTTTGCAGCCTTCCTTCAAACAGAATCCACTGTCTGCACTATCTTAATGCAGATGGCATTTTTCTCTCTCCATCAGAGCTTCCATGAAAGTATTCAAGACTTGAAAAGAAGCCAGGGGAAGGAAAAAGTTGTGGAGGCGAAGATAAATGGATAACTCTTCACAGAAATTACCCAAATTACTGAAAAAAAAAGCAGCAAGCATTCTAATTGAGACTAAACAAATCACAGACCACAAAATAATTTTTTCAACCTATTCATTCTATTTGGAAAAGAAAACTCAGGTACTGAACCCACTTAAAGGTCCTTTTAGCAACACATCCCATTGACCATGAGTAGTTAATAACTATTAAAAACTGACACCTACCAAATGATATTTCATCAACAGTAACTACCAAGATTTTTCTCTCTGGATCACATTCCAGCTAGATACCTGTGAAATCTCAGCTGGGGTCTCTGTAGGCATAGACAGAGAAGTATGTAATGTGTTATGTATAGATTACCTACAGTATCTTTAATAAAAACAGGAAATGTGGTACTGTTAATATTCATGTATAAAAACATCTTCACAAAAAGCTTTTAGCTTCTTGTTTGTTGTGTTGTAAAAGCTTTCCATCACTTATCTATGTGAGGAAAATGCATTGTTGAAAGCTTAGGGGCTATAAACAAATACACAATAACCTACCCTACAAAAGTCATGTGCTATCTAGCAATGGAAGTAGATAGACAGTAGATAACATTCTGCAGTCAGTAGATAACATTCTGCTTTAGCTGGATTTTATACTCCTGGTAAATATACTTGATTGCATCTCTAAGATTGCAATGAGATATTATAAATCATAGTGAAACTACTATGATGCTAAAAAAACTCACAAATAAAAACCTCCCCTTTTCTATCTCTGTCACTAATACATTCCTGCAATATAAACAAATGCAACTCAGATCATAACAGGATTCCCCATCAACTTGAACCAAAAATTGTACATTAAAAGCTATGATCTGATGAGAATTGCACAGAATCTAATTGTCTTTTCTAAACTACAACTGTAGGTAATTTGATTACTTATGGCTTCTGCCACCACCTTCCAACACATTTTTTAATCCCATGAAACTTGTTAGCTCCATTAGGGCCAGATAATAGCAGACAGTTTATATTTCTGGATAAAACATACCCTGTTCTCTCTCCTACCAGTGAAATTGTGTCATTTTTATCATTAAATCAGTAAGTTAAATCAGTCCATGTCAGCTTTCTGCTCCAACTAAAAACTTTCAAAATAAGTTTGGGGCACATCTTCGTTGTCTACCCAAATCAGCAAGTGCTCCCACTAAGCAAACTGGGAATAGCCAACTGCTTTGAAAGGTAGGAGCTTAATAGTGTGGCATAGCTAGATGCTTCTAGTTAGCCCAGAGACCAAAGAGTGGCCTCTGGTACTGTTTATTTTGCTAACAAACACAGATATAGCCTAAATTTCTCTTTTCTTCTACCTCTTGACATCAAACAGCCTCTGTTAAGTAGGAGCAGAATATCTTTCAAACGCAATATAATGAAAGACCCTTCGCAAAGACTCTCTGCAAAAAAAAGGCTTTATAAAGTAACTTGATGTTAGCTGATATTTAAGATTACAGGAGGGACTATGAGAGACACAAGTTAAGATCAGCTCTGTCTTACTACTCCTTGTGACACTAAGGATTCATTTATTTCCCCTGCAGCATCAGGCAAGGAGTTGGGCAGAATGATGAAAGGAAGAAAATTTGACCACTGGGAATTAGTGTGATGATCGCAGGCCAGGATTTCAGTGGCGGCTTTAGTCTGTGTACTTCAGTAGTTAGAGTTGCTCTAGAGAATCTGTGAAAGTTAGACTGAAAATGAAAGTGGATAGTTGTGGGGGTTTGGGATGTTGTTTGGTTTGTTTACTTTTCACTGAATAATATATAGAAGGAGTTAGCGGTCAAGGTTACGTGCTTTCTCCAGAAGCTGGAAAGTATTGGAAAAGTGTTAGCGGATATTTAATTCATCAGAAGTAAAAAAAATATGTTCCCAAAATTCTCTCAAACATATCATATTTTATATCTGAAGATTAAGTTAAGAACAGCTATGTACTACAGTCAGAAGGCTAGCTACCTAGACAGCATGGTTTTGAAATTATTAGGTGAGATAAGTTACTTATGACATGATTCTTTTCACTGGAGAGACAAAGTTACTTATCTCATCCATTAAAAAATTTCCTCTTAGTTCAAGAATAACTAGTGTACTTGTTCCTTGTTTTTCTTTCATCTGTGTATTTATCACAAATGTAAATCAGAACACTATTCACTACACTGAATAGAAAACAGCAAAAAACAAACCTAATAAGCTGAATTATTTCATTATAGTACGTTTATTACTTATTTCAGAATTTAATTGTTTACCACAGCTTGCTATCAGTTGTCAGAAGACAGAAATGTGGAGTTATGTTCTTCCAAACAAAAAGAAAATTTATAGATAAAATATACATAACATATGCTACTTACAGAAAAATAAAATACATTAGTCTCATGACTTCAGATTCTGATGCAAAAAATCCAGGCAACGCATGACAAAGCCACCTACCCACAAATGAAGCTTCAGGCCTTCTTTCCTTCTTTTTTCCTGAACACATTGCTGAAGATTTCACTAGCTAAGCTCTATTTTGGATATTTTTTTTGGTATTTTTATCTTCTTAATGTGTTACACAGATTATACTTTCCTGTTTACAGATTGATTCTAAATGAACTACATCAGAAAACACTTCTGAAGTGACTGGAGTGTCCATGGCCATATACAACAGTCATGGGACAATATAAAGTATTAGAGGACTCGGGTACCCCCTTTCAACAACTGGAAATGGTGAAGTTTGGTAAATGCTTTCTGTGAACAAATGTTTAATGTTTTCTACAACAACAAAAGTTATTTCTATCATGTAAGAAAATATGACTTTTTTTAAAAAAATGAAAACATATTTTTACTAGCTGGAGACAATAAATTATGAACTTTATGGTTGATGTTGATGAGAATATAGAGCTAATCTGCTTACTGTGCAAAGCTGTTGAAGAACACAATAATTTTTTACTTGTCTACCTTTGCTGGTTTAAGAGCTGCTTAACTCTGATTCTTCTCCAGTTATCAGTATATCTTAAATCCTTTTATACAGCCTTCTTTCTGAAGCATTAGGCATCTAAGAGAGAATGAAGCTTTTAGTAAAAGGAATATATCTGAGTAAGAACAGCTTCCAGAGATCAGTTAGTAAAAGGGCAAGGAGGGAAAGTATAGTGACTTTTTTACTGTGATAAAATCCAAGTAGCATTGCTAGTGTTTGCTTTCAAAACCCTTTTGTTTATTCTGGAGTTAAAAGGCAAACTTGAAGGAAAATTTCCTACATGTCTGACTTTCTCTTTTGCTTTCAAATTCTCTTTCAATTTCAATACGTATTTTAGAAACTTGGTAAAACAGCTGTACCATGAGTACGACCACCAGAGACTTCCTTATGAGCACTGCCAACAGGAAGGAGATTTTATCTTAAAAGAACAGATGTCAGGGGACAACATCCCTCAGTTTCAGAAATTATTACTGTGTTGCTGACTTAACAGTCTTAAATTCAACAAATATAGTCTCAGGGCTCAGCATGGAAATGATATTCATGAGCAGAAGACTCTACTTGCTTCTGTCATCTTTAGATTAAAACCACAGAGAGGATGTTTGAGTATCTGAGCTCATATAATGTGACACAATTATGCTTCTGACAGATTGTAGGTCTACCTCACTGAGAGATAAAGAATTGAAAATTACTTTAAAAAATATGTACACCGGTGTATATTCTAGTTCTAGTGAGAGGTGCTGCTTCATGTTAAGAAATTTCATTAAACATTAGTTGGTGTCTTGATGCACTTTCACTGCATACAATGACTCAAGAGAACATAAATTTGGATTATGGACTTAGTTTAGAACTTACTGGACTTATTTCTAAAGGAAATGTGAAGGAAATTACTTTAGGTGCTTTAAATCAGATGAGAATTTTAACCTTGGAATATTAGTGACATCATTCCAAACCAAAGTGCAGTTCTGAGACTAAGTACAATGTTATCTTTTTCAGATATTAAATTCTGGGAATTACAACATGGCATTTGATTTAGAGAAGCATAATTTGGAAGAAGCCTGGAGGAGTACTGAGGAGTACTGCATCGACACAGAACTGCCAAGTAGCATTTGTCCTCACATCCCATTTTCCCTTATGATATAAGCAAGGTTCTCTTCATTCCAGTAAAAAGTGCATATAGCTTTACTTCACATCTCAAAAAGTATAGGACAAAAATTTTCTCATAACAGGAGTGGTTGAGTTTGAGCACCCTTTTTTCTATTCCTATGAGCAATACTGCATTGTTTGCCTACAACTTATAACTCATATATTTTTCTTGAATTCCTTCAGAGCTTCAGTCCCTAGGAACACAAGTCACTGATCTCACAGGTAGAAGACATGATATGGATTTTCAGTGTATTTTATTACTGGTGCTGTTACTAAGGGTCATATTTAATCAGTCTAGTACAGTTTTTAGACTGTCTTTGTCTTTCTTCCTTTCAGTGAAGTTTATGTGTATTCTGTAAATTACCACAAAAATCAGATGCAGAAACAAATGCAAGATGACCCTTCTGAAGCCTCACTTTAAAACAGGGTATAATCCACTTTCAATTATGTATTAACCTGAACTTCTGTAGATTGTGGCTGTATTGCAGGTTGTTAACGATGTTCACTATTGAAAATTATGTACCAGTACCTATGTCTATCTTGTGGATGTTTTCTGGATGAGATGCAATTGCCAGCCTTGCTACATTTGCCTCCATGCTGAGATAAAACCCCAAAGAAATATTTTGAGAGAAAAATTTGCTTGTAACACTATAGTAAATTAAATTCTTGCTTGCTAAATAAAAATCCCTGAACTGAAAGATGGTTATCATTCAAAGCAATCTATGGATGAAATCTGAAATCTGATTCTCTGGAGCAATAACTACACTGAAAATTCTCTCATAAGGGATTTTAATCTTATGATCATTTAAAAGTGACATGATTATTCAAAAGAAAAATGTTCTTCATTTCATTCCAAAAGGGCAGAAACCAAACTCAAAGCATATTAGGATTGTTCTCTGAGTTGCAAAACTTTGTGATTTAGGAAAAAACAACAGGAAGTGCAGGGAAAAGTTTTAAGGAAAACTTAATATTCTGACCCAGTCCCAGAAAATTTCAATATAGTGAGGAAATTCAGAGGAAATCATGCAAATATATATTATTTCACCCAGTTTTGGGTTTTTTTTAATATTTTCGGCTTAAATCAGAATCATAGCTTCAAGAGCACTCATAGAGTTCATGAAGACATGAACTGCAATCTCAAAATGCTTTCCTGGGTGGTTCATTGTGAAAGAACAATAGCTCCAGACACACCAAACATAGCCACTGCTGCAGTTTTACCAAAACAAGTTCAGAGAGACAGTGTGGAAAATCCAGTATTCGTTTTTGTGTAGCAGTGTCTGATCAGAGCCTGCTTTCTTCCAGCTTGCAATGAGCTCCACCAAGGCTGTTGAAATTCTTTTGAAGTGAATAGAGACTACCTGGAACAGGAAAAACTATAAAGTGAATGAAATACCTTCCTCAAAGAAGTCTGTGTACTCTTATAAGTGCTGTTACCCACTTCTAATGGTTAGACTGTAACTCTTGATGATGAACAGAGAACATGGAAAGAGAAGAATCAGAAAGGGAACCAATGTGAAATTGCTGCATCTGCATGCAGTAGATGGTGCCTGCCCTATCTCTCAATTCTACAGATAGATGCAAACTCCCATTCCAAGACATGGAGATACCCAACCAATACAAAGAACTAATAATTGCCTACTATGCCCTTAGTGCAGGTAGATTGACTGTGATACAATTTTTCATATCACTGGGGAAATTACCTTGGTGCATGTTAGTGTAATGTTTAGCAGGAGTTAGAGCGTAACAAGTGAAAAACAGAAAAAGGAAATGTCATTCTGTAAACAGTAACTTAAGAAAATCTTTGCCCCAAATAACATGGCAGTTGCATACATACAATGAAGCAGGAATACAGACCTTTAAAAAACAACTAATCAACCAAGAAAACAAAAAAAAACAACAAACAAATAGAGGAGCTGGGTAAAATCCATAACAAAAATGTTAGCTTGTTAAGCAGGTTGATGAAAAAAACAGGACAGCAACAAAATCTTAGGCTTCTCCTCAGAACTCATGGATTCTCTTTTTTTTTAAGTAATTGTCTTTATTTTTTGAGAGAGTTGCTTCTGATTTATATCGGTGTAACTGAATCAAACTCCAAGCTCAAAAAGTTTTTATCTGGACATCCTTTATAACCCTCATTTCTGAAGGTCATATTATAATAGAAAATAAGATCTTTCATCCTCCTATTTTATTTCTTCCAGGTACTCCGAAGGAATTTCTGTAAGTGACCTATTTCCTGTGAAACAGCTGAACTAATATTGGTGTGAAAAATAAAATAAATACAGAAACAGGGAAAATTTTGTTCTCCAAATTTGTCTTCAACAGTACATTAAATAAATGGCTTTACTGGAACTTATTTAAACTGATATATAGGCGTACAGTAGAAAATGACTGTGTGTATACAAAATATAGTATAGTTAAAATACACATGCAACTATTTAGTAATATCTTCATAACTCCAAATTGTACTGTTCCCCACATGAATTCCCTTTCATCAGTACAGTAACTAACTCATCAACACTTGTATATTTTGCAAAATAAATGTGCACACAAAAATCAACCATTTATGCAGGTTCCATGCGTCATGAACTGTTTATAATAAAATGAATTGACACTTATTTTTGTCATTTTCTTTAATGCAGAAAATTTCACTGAAGTTTCCAAATGCAGAGAACAGAGGAAAGCTCCAATATAAAATTTAGGTAATTTACATATATGTATTTTCAGTGATTCTTTTATAAACTATGCAATATAATTACCAGTGAACTGCTATAAGTAATTTCCCTGTAATTTTCTTCCTCCTACATCATGCGTTATAATTATCATCATCCTCCATGCCATGTGTGCTTATATCTTCCTGCTCCTCCTCCGCCCTGGATAGAGAGAGAGAAAAGAATATATTAAATCAAGTACTAGCTGGTTTTCATTTTGATGGTTAAGGCAAAACCCAATTTAACACCTAACCATCATCGCTAGGGTCATTATTAAACGCTTGGGTAATGATTAGGAGGGACAAAGCTGTACTTTGATTACTCCTCTGATCCTGTCATGTACCTCTTGATAAGAAGATAAAAGAATACATATAGAATTATAATTGTGCTTTTTAATATGATTGCTCTAGGTCCTCCTGTTGTTCCTCTCTGCTATTCCTATACTCTTTTTCCAATCTCCTCATTGCCCAGGAAACAAGTTGTTTCTGTGCATTGCATTTAGTCTTATTTACAGAATATCCCACATGGGTCATGTTGCCAGGGAGCCTTTATGCCTGCAGTGCAAGGATAGAATTTGCATTACTGTAAAGGAAGTGAATTTATAACAGTATTAGCTGAGGTTTAACTATCTACTTTCTGGTCACATTCTTCACAGTATTTTTGCCTCTTTGATCAGGTCATTTACATAATTTATTTGCCAGAGTTTCTATAGTCATGGATTTCTAGTTTCTAGTTTCTAGTTTCATGGATTAGAAATGTTTAATGTATTTATTTAACAGTTAAGCACATGTTGGATATTTTTTCCTGCTGCACCCTTAACCTCCAGGCTCACGGCTAACCAGTTCTGGAGACATATCCTTCTGTTGGTGGAAGCAGTCTTTGATGAAGAAAATGAAATCTGCTTGCTTGAGACCCTTTTAAAGGGTCCCACATGTTCATTGTTGTCATCCAAGAAGCACAGTCACAGTCAGAAGTTTTAGGCAGTAGTTTGTGTGTTTCATTGCAATAGTGTTGGACTTGGTGAGAAGCACAGCAAGCTATGGAGCTAGCCACAACTTCACACAAGCCAATAAAGGTATAGACAAGATGCATAAGTACCAGAGCACTAAATTTTATTACATTTGATTTTTATTTATTGTTCTCAAGCGACTTGCTCTTTTTAAAAAAATCAAAAACAAGATGTATGTAGATGGAGAGGAAGGGAGTTTTGATAATAAGCCTGTGGTTATTAGACTTCCATAACAATTTTCCATTAAACCATAGCACAGATAATGCAGCTACTGAGCAGAAGAGATAGGGGACCAGAGCTAGTATTCACTTCATTGTACACTTTTCAGAAGTTTTTACACGAAGTTATATTCATATTACCCTTGACTATCAAAAGTCATATGGCAAAGAATGAATGACAATGGACATGGAGCGTAGATAACTCCAGAATTGTATGTATGTGAGAGTTTGCATACTTTTTACACCAAGACATGGAAAGTCTCGATACTTCTTGATACTGGTGCAGGACCTGAAGAACTCAGAGCACTTCTGGACTTGAGATTGTCTGCTCCAGTACTGACATACAAGACTGACAAAACTTGCCTTCTTGGTAAAGCTCTGCTTGAAAGGATTTAGAGTCAACTCTACTTTCACAGTATAAGAAAGGGGGAAAACAAGCTTTCTTCAGCAGACCTTGTGATATATGTTCCCTGTGGGTTGGATTTTCTTCCCAATGGACTCCAAGGCCAACTTTGTGGAGTGATAAACAGGATTCTTATGTAGTTGTCACTCCATTATTAATACAAATGAATGGATTATGACAGAATGATCAAAGAGTACTTCAGTTTGTATTGCTAGAACATATTTACCTTCAGCTTTTGAAATTATAAAATCTTATTACACTGAGAGATTTTAATGCACCTGTGGTCAAGACTTTAAAGATTTAGGAAAGGGCAACGTGTTCTTAAGAGAAGTTCAACTGCTATCCAACAACTAATATTTTGTGGTGGCAATTGCAAACATATACTACAGCAACTGATGGGGAGGGTTCATCTGTTTTCCACACTGTGTTGTCTTTTTGATTGCTTCAGTGTATCAAAGCTGATATTCATAATTCAAAAATAGCCAAGCCATGCGAATAACCAGTCTGACCAGAGCCTTATGAAATTCTATATGTTAGTGGCTGCCACTGTCATATCTTGTAGTGAATCAAGCTCTTTAAAGCAGTAGATCTTGAATTACTTAAAAATGCCCAAAAGTAAGAATTAACTGGACACCAAGTTGAATCCTTTCATATTTAGGTTAAAATGTCAAATTAAAAGGTGTTGAATAGGAGTGGAAAAGACTCATAAGTTTATGAAGTGTCACACAATGGGTTTTGCCTTTGTCAAATGCCATAATCGAAGTTAATTTGACAAAAAGGTGAGTCTATCAAATCTCTATTAACCGTTATACATGTATTACCAAAAGCTCGGATAAAAGAAAAAAAAAAAGATGAAGGGAAAAGACATTTATCTTGCAGAAAACAGGAAACAAGCAAGTAGAGAAAAATAAGTGGTGGGTAGAAAAGGAAGAGTTTCATCAGGCTGCAGATCCAAAAAAAGATCACACATTTCTACAAAATTCCAAAACCTGCCAATTCCTTATTACCAGTAACATTTTGTATCTTTTTGATGAAGAACACCAAGATCTGTTAAGAACAAATATGAAATAATGCAGAACTGATGCAGATACTTTCATGCTCTGTTAAGCTGTTTGTATACCAATTGTAATGAAATTTTTGATAAAATTCAAGTGCTCTACTTAGGAGTCAGCTAGCGAAACAGCAGGTATTTGCAGGGTCTTTATGGGGGCTAGACAGTTGTTGCTGACCAAGGCAATGAGGTTGGATGTTATTCTTACTCATTTACAGCAGTCACCACCCCAAGAGGAGATTAAATAAGGAGATAATGACCTGGGAGTTCAAGTTTGCCAGCATCATTGACCTTGCCAAACAAAAAAATGTCACCAGTCATACCGTGATAAATGCTGGATTAGCTTGCTTCTCTCTGTTTCCTGAAAAGAATTTTCCAGGAAAATAAGCAATGGAGTTGCTAGTGGAGCGACTCAGAAAACCTTCTTTCAGGTCAATTCAGCTTAAATAATAAATAAAACTCAGCTTAATATGATTTCTGAAGCTGAATAGATGCAAGAGAGCTTTGAGGAATGGAATTGAGTGGAATGGAATGGAAATGTTTGTGTAATCACATTTGGCCTGAATTCTCAGGATGAGGCTTCTTATCTTGTCAGCCCTGAAGACCTCTTGAGGCCTCTGTGGACTTTGGCTCTACACACAAGCCTGAGAATTTTTTTTGCTTATCTTTTAGTTATATGGTACAGAGGACCCTCAATGTAAAAAACTAGACATTCATTATCAGAAATTTCAGTAAGCAAATCTGTGTTCTCTCACTGTGTTTGCATATAAGTATGCTTTCATAATGCTTTTAGGGACAAAGAAAGATAAAAGTATCTTTATTCAACTTTGCCTAGTTGGTAGATTCTCTCTGCCAGTCCAAACCTGCTGGTCTGTATTCTGCACAGTACCGATAATGGCAAGTTGCTGATAAGCACTCTTGTACTTGTTTAGCACAAGCACATTTCTGTCTGTTTTGATCAAGCTACCAAATGGTTAAGTTTGGCAATTACTATAAGAGAAACAAAAGTCCATCCCTCTCCCTGCCAAGAGACATCTCCCTATGTATAAATGTAGATGTTTACCCTTGCTATCCTACTGTATAGCTGCCAGACCACAACATGTTAGTTATTGTTTCAAGGGACTAAACCAACTTCGCTGAATGTTTGCCTTTTCTACAATAAAATGGCAGGATTCAGTATGAGATGCTAGAATATTCTAGAAACGTCAGGCATTTATCAGTGACAACGCAGCTTCATACTTTACTTTATGGTGCATGTGCCATAAAACACACTATCCAAAATCATTTTGTACAACCATTTAAAATACAAAGGAAGGATGAAGAGGGGGTTAATCTTCCCTCTTTAAAAAGACTTGCTCAGTGCAAATCTTGAACATTGTTTCAATGACATCATTATCACAGAGTCAGGTGGGTATGAATAAAGACCATTAGCTGCATTAAGAATTAGGAGGTGTATACTTATTGTGTCAAAGTTAATGAAGGAAAAAGTCAGAATACTGGTTTACATCACAAAGACATGAGGGAAGAATATGTGAGTATAAAGACCACAGGAACTGACCACAGGTGCGTAATAAAAAAATAGACTGTTTATATAGGGTAAAAGGCACACAATAAACTATCATGCAGAGAAACTCACAAAAGCTTTCTAATACACTTTCAAATACGTTTTTGACTTTTTAAAGTGTTATTAGTATAATATATACCTTGTTCAGTTTCTTGTAATAAATAAAGCACCTGGCTTCACAGGTGGGGGATAAAGACAAGGTTTCCATATTTTTTTTAAAAAAACTTCTTTAAAAATAGCTCACTTTCTTTCCTGTAATATAGATGGTGCATTCAGATTTCTTGTGGTGTGGGGTGGTATTATAACTGTGTTAATGTCTTACTGGGATAGCCTGTATAGTTCATACATGGTTTTGCTGTTTATGAGTGCAGTGCTCTCAAATTCATGCTTAGAAAACTCTTGTCAGGGTATGAAGTCTTTCCTATACTTCCACTACGTATAGGACAAATTTGCTGATGACACAGACAACTGCAATTTGCACCAAAACACAAGTATGAATATATTCATGGTACTATCTAGCAGGTAAAGCTCTATTTTACTCCTTGCCTAGGTTCCAAGGCTGAACACATTATGACTGGTAAGGAAACACATATAGATGTCACTAAAGAAATGGGGATAGACATACTCAGGAAGACCAAATAGTAGTGAGAAAATTATTTTCTAAAAGCTGCCCAGTGCAACTGAGACTTCCAAAGTTTTAAAAGGTCCATTTCAGCTCAGCCTTATGCTGATCTTAACAGAAATAAAGAGAATCTTCGAAAGATTGTGTTGTTTTAAACAATCAAGAGATAATTAAAAGACATCCAGTGAAGAAACAATCTACATGTCTGGCTTTATCACTATGAATAGAAGAAATTTTGTTTGGTTTGGATAGATTCTTACTTTCTCCGCATTCTATGTCATGTATGTAGAAAAATTACCAAGCTGTCCATTATAGGCATTACTTACATTAAAACTGTATTCAGAACCTCCTTCTCACAAAATTTATTATTTTTTTACTGCAAGTTATTTAGATTTGAAGGAGTGCATCCCAATAAGAGATGTGAAGGGAAATATTATTCTTGTGCTGAACAATTGATCCCTCGCCAAATTTTCTCCGATTATTTTATGGTGCATGGTGCTGGAATCTTTACTGCATTATTTGTGCACTTGAGAGTCAAGGAGTACAAGCCAAGACTGGGAAAAAGCAGTAGACTGAAGTAGTTACTGGTGTAAGCCAGTATGGCCCAGTTTGGTCTATTGATAAATAATAATAGATTCAAACACAATATTGAAGTTTGCATTCCCTGATGCCTCTGGGCCCTTGCTTTGCATGAGACAAGGACTATCAGTTTTCTATATTCCAGTGGTTTTCATGAAAAGAAAGCAGTGCTAGGAAGACAATCATGCAAGCTGCCAAAGTCTGGTTATTATTTTTGTGGGTGATAAGACAATGAGAGACTTTGCTGGCCATGGCGTAAGAGCCATGGCACTCACATCTGCCTTTGCTTTTCTGGGTTTAAATGGAACCATGCTATATAAAGCAACTTGAAATCTATGCACAAGGACTTTTTAAGAGGCCATTATTATTATTAGTAAGATGCCTGGTGAGTGGAAGGAATTTAATCTCAAAGGACTGTAGGCATGGAATAGCTGGAAACAATTTTCTCTCTGGACTAATGATATCGTCAAGATTCAGCCTGTATCCTAAAGTTAGACTTTGTAGATCTTTGGCTCAGAAAGGAGGCTGAACAGCAGCAGGTAAAGGGTAGACTGCTAGAACATCCACTGTAACAGGCTGTGTTTTAGGCACTCCAAACATTTTCTCTGGAAATTTAGAAAAACTCCTTGCCCAACAGTTATCAGGAGGAAAAGGAAGTATGACATACTCCACTATGGAAGCATTTTAAAATAACCCTTAGAATCTGTACATGAATGAGACAGATATTTTCCCAGTAATGAGAGGAAGAATGAAAAAAAAATGTTTATTTAGCGGAAAATCTTCTAACACATTAACCTTAATTAACCTGTGTTGGCTCTCAGTTTTGGATACTCAAAGTAGAAATGTTTGTGTGATCATTCCAAAAGAAAAAACCTTCAGCACAAACATCTCACTGGTTCCAGTTCCCACCCCTGGTGCAGAGGGGACACAAAGGAGCACAGGTTGCATTTTATGGCTTTGGTTGGTCAGGCCCAAGGTGTTTCCTTTTGTTTATATGAAAAAAACTATTTTGAGTCAAGGTTATATTTGCTTTATAAACGTTGCAAACATTGCCCAGCTGCTGGAACACATCACATCAGCAGTTGGAGAAGTATAATTTTATATCTCCTCTGGATAATATTCTAAATGAATGCTGCCTGCTAACAAAATACGAAAAGTCTAAAACTAATGGCAAAGCAAAATGTGACAGAACAGATATCATTACAGAAAATGAGATTCTTCTTAATATGAACAAAGCTCTAGTTATATTTACTTTGACATTTCTTTTGTGGTAGTAGCCTCTGTACAATGAAGATTTTATTAGATGTTTACTGTACCTAAAATACTATAATATTCTTCTTTCTTTAAAATAAGAAAATTTGAAAGTTGACTTCAGTACCGCTTAGTGTGTGAAATAGCACTGTTCATTTTATTAATAAGTTTAATTAATAGTAAAGTCATATATTATGTCTCCTTCATTCTTTTAAATTTAACTCAAACTCCATGGAAAGACGCAAGTAGAAAGAGTTTTTACAGAGCTGAACAATAATTAAAATTAAACATACATATTCAAAATTAAATTATATATATAGCTTTCCATATATGTATATATTTTCTAATTATACATCAGAATTCTACTTCAGGGAATGTTTCTTTGTAAGGAAATATTAATAACACTTTAGGTGAGGCATAACTAAAACCGTTACCACTGCTTTTATACCACTATACAGTAAAGAAAAAGAGGTTTAAGATTCATAAGGTAATGCAACATCCAGAAATATATCTGCCTTTTTTTTCACTTTTATTCTCATTTTATTTTAAGCATTAAGTTATTGTGGACAAGTGAGTCCACATTTTCACTGAGTGTTACATAAAGGATAATAAAGCTTTAAACAGCTTAGTTTATAACAGGTTTATGCAATCTTCCCTCCATATCACTGTTACAGAAATAGACATCATAATGTTACGGGGCACTGTCAGGTCTGTCAGCATACCATTATAAAAATGAAAGATTTACGTTCGCATGGGATTTTTCACCAAGTGTATGTGAACTTAACAATGTCAAGATAGGCAACATGGAAAAAAAAAACATATGAAGATTCTTTTGTGAAGGGTTTTATGCTCTAAAAACACACATACTGTTATAATCTACCTGCTTTTATGAATTTAATTAAATACTTACTTTACCACTATAAAGTTCAAACATCTCTTACTGAGAGAGAAAAAAAAGAGAGATGACTGTAAAATATTTCAGTTGGATTGCAGCTGCCTACTCTAGGAAACTCTTGTATTTCACACATAAGAAAATGGGTATTCCCCTGTTCCACCTACCAAAATAAGAATCTTCTCTATTCTACTCTCTTATTCTTTTGGTAGTACTTTTCAGATGCTAATGAACATTAACATTTGAAAGGCTTAATGTTAAGTCTATAACCTCCATTAGAACTCAGCATTTATTTCTTCTTATTATTCTCTAAGTTTTCCTTATACAACTTCTACTTCCCCTCTCTCCCCACATGTCTATTTTCTTTGGTTTCCAGCAGCCTACTAGTGAAATAAGCTGTTCTTTT
Source organism: Cuculus canorus (assembly GCF_017976375.1). Classification (NCBI taxonomy): domain Eukaryota; kingdom Metazoa; phylum Chordata; class Aves; order Cuculiformes; family Cuculidae; genus Cuculus; species Cuculus canorus. The sequence continues at coordinate 20,948,068 of NC_071405.1, forward strand.
GAATTGCTTACCTGGATTTCTCTTCCACCCCAGATTCATTAGCTTCCCAACCACTCAATTAGGCTGTTGTATCATGTAGACACATAGAGGGAAATGTGTTTCTTAATTACCACTGTTAAAAACAAAACAAGCGAAACAGAAAACACATGAAATCCTGCAAAACACCAACACCAAAATCCTAAAGAATTTCCCTCCATTTAAAAACAGAAATCTGTGAAGTTGTTTTTCTTCACTCAAACTGTTAACATTTGCTTTCAATTCAAAATCATGCACGTTTGGTAATGAAAAAGGCAGAAGGAACAAGAATAAAAACTTCAGGCAAGATCATAAGAATTTTTTTCTTTTGTCAAACCAAATGAATAGTTTGATAAAGTTTCTATTGTATCTACAGACAAATAGGTTTCCTAGAATTCAGAGGTACAATATGTAGGAAAAAAATGAAGTAGTAATGAAATTACTCAAATCTACATACATTTCAGGTTTGCTGCACAGATGCAATTTAGGTTTACAGCCCCAGAAGTTGTGGGGGGTTGATATTGGTTCTAGCACATGAAATTTATTTATGTAAGCATCCTTCTATATCCTGTATTTCCCACTTAAACAGACATTACCAGAATAAACTAAGATAAAAGTAAAAAGATATTTGTTTCAAACATACTAAAAGATGATCCTAGCCTGGCTTCTTGTTTAATTACAAATAGGAACAATAAGGATTAATGATTATGAAAAGCAAAGTGTAAGTTTTAGTGTATTTATTCAACAATAACAATAAATAATAATGCAGAGATGTAAAGCTGGTCTTCATATGAAGAGGGAATTGTGTACTGCTGTGAAACTCAGACCAGGAGAACTCTTGCTTCTTGTTTTATTCTCTTCAGTATCAACTGCAAAATAATATTTTGATCACTGTTTAGCCATTTAAGTACTGAGGTTTGTGTATGAAAGTCTCATTTGGACCCCCAATGGATTTCATGGTTGTCTTACATATTGTGGATATAAATTATTGATTTGTATGTGGCATGTTCTTGTTGCTGAATGTCCTGGAAGACCAGGAAGAGATTACTACTTCAACATGTCTAGAGAATCGGAAGAAGTTTGAACTACTCATTTTTAGATACCTATGATTTTTCAGCAATGTCATAGTGTAGATATTCCTCACTTGCTCTGGGGAAAAAAAAAAAAAAAAAAAAAAAAGAATTAAAAAAAACAGCTTTGCAGCAGATGTAGAGGGAGATATAGTGTAGGATATGCAGTATTGGAAATACTTGCCAGCAGAGACATTCTACATAGACGCTTTTGGCATGCTTTCCAACACAGATGGTGTTTGCTCAGCAGCACAGCCAGAGCACTCTACCTGAATCTACACAGAGGTTTCATAAGCAACTAAGTGGTTAAAATACCTATCTATTCTGTCAAGTTTCTTCAAAGCCTGTAGCTTGTTATTCTAATTTTAAATAAACAGACTATGAAGACCAGGTTAGAGCAAATACTGGTTTTCAACCAAATGAAAGCTGGGCAGAGAAAAAAGAAGCAGCCTAGAGAGATTCAACAGCTCTCAGAAACAATCATAAAAATCCACTCCAATTTCCAAAAATTTTTGTCCTTCTTTTCAGAATTGAATTTGGGAGATATAAGCAAAGATGAAAAGAACAGTTTTATTATGCCTGTATAGTAAAGAAGTTTCAACAATGAAAATATAAAATTCAGTGTATAGATTAAAATTATTTGTGTCTTATAGACATCCATAGGTTTGTGCAAGTCTATTGCTGTGTAGTTGTGGTTTTCCCCAGGGGTCAGTACTGAGCCTAGTCTTGTTCAACATATTCATCAATGATCTAACTGAAGGAGTAGGGTGCAGTCTCAGCAAGTTTGCTGATGATGCAAAACTGTGAAGAGAGGCTGAGACACTGGAAGATTGTGCTGCCATTCAGCAAGACCTGGAAAGGCTGGAGAGAAACCTAGTGAATTTCAATAAAGGCAAGTGTAGAGTTCTGCTGGAAGGAATCTCTGTCTACTAGAACGTGAGAGTTCTAGTAGACAACAAGTTGACAACGAGCCAGCAATGTACCCTCGTGGCCAAGAAGGCCAATGGCATCACTGGGTGCATCAGGTAGAGAGCAGCAAGTAGGTGGAAGGCGGTTATTCTTTCTTTCTACTCTGCCCCCTAGTGAGGTAAAATCATAGTATTGTGTCCAGTTCTGAGTTCCTCAGTTCAAGAAAGACAGAAGATAGTCCAGTGGTGGGCCACAATGATGACCAGGGGACAGGAACATCTCTCTTATGAGGAGAGGCTGGGTAAGCTCAGTCTGTTTAGGCTGGAAAAGAGAAGACTGAGAGGGGACTTATCTATGCTTATCTAAGGAGCAATAGTCAAGAAGATGGCACCACATTCTCCTCAACAGTCCCCAGTGGCAGGACAAGGTACAACAGGAACAAACTGGAACACGCCTGAACGTGAAGAAAAACTTCTTTACTGTGAAGGTGACAGAGCACTGGAACAGGCTGTACAGGCATGTTGTAGAGTCCCCTTCTCTGGAAGCATTCAAAACTTTCCAGGATATTTTCCTGTGCAACCAGTTATAGGTGAAACTACTTTAGCAGGGGTGTTGAACTAGATGGTTTCCAGATGTCCCTTCCAGCCTCTGCCATTGTGTGATTCTATGATTTCTGTTTCTTCAAAATAAGTTTTTTTGGTGTTTTGTTTGGATTTGGTTTGATTCTTGTTCTCAAGCACTTTGGTGTGTTACTGCATTTTTAGAAGTGATTATTCATTTGGGAGCCTGGAGACTTCTTTCCATGTCTCAAATGACCAAAGCATCTCTGTTGTGGACAATTTATTTTAAAAGAGAAAAACTGTTTTTTCCAGAATAATTGTTTTGCTCATGTCAAGGCCTTTAAATGAAATTGCATTGCCAGTCAAAATTTCCCCCTGCAGGCAGGTTTTATATATCACAGGGAGCCAAATCACTTATTTCTAAGGAAAAGACTCAATCCCCAAAAGACAAATTCCTTATTTTTCTTTAGTTACTCAAAAAGAATAAAAGCAACGAAGACTTTTCTGCCCTCCATATGCCCTCATTTGTACCCATTTTTGTAATTTGTACCCATCTTAATTTAAATCCTAAATTAAGTTGAGACATTTTTAACAATACAGGAATTGTAGTTAAATATCTTAATATTTTTCAGTTAAATTCCCAAGAAGAGAAAGATAAAATAACCATTTCTCATAATGTTTCAACAAAACTGTTTCCGATCCCATTTCTAAATATAATTTGTTTAAGAATTCAGGACAGACATTGACTAAGTTAAAAGGATTCTAATTTTTAAAATACTGCTGCTTGAAACACTAATGGATTCTCCTTGACACTCAAAAAACCCTAAACAAGTGAGACTCAGTAAGAGTTAATAGTAAAATAAATCAGCAACTGAATAAATAGTTTTCTTGCCATGTTTGTCCTCTTGACTTCTTACCAATCTGTTATCAGAACAGGACTTAAAACAATTTGAGGAGTTGAATGTGATGAAAACAGCACCCTTCCATCACTATATTGACACAGAGAGTTTGGTAGATTGTCAAAATTTTTCTTGCTATTGAGAAGGAAAAAGAAGTTGTAAACAATCTCTTGTATGATAAACAAATGGTCTGTCTGCAGGGAGCTTGGATGACAAAAACCTCCCTGGTGGATGATAAAAACCTCTATAGGCCAACCATTTCTGCTAGGATACACAGGCAGACACATAGACTTGACTGCATTTGCGGTTGTGTCTTTTTTAGCCTGTCTAAAGCTGAGTCAAAGCAAGCTTCTTAGTTTCATAGCTGATAACTGAAAACAGGAATTTTTAACACAGCCATTTACTGTGTGGAGAAACGCATGCAGATGAAAGTGAATGAAAGAAAAGGGAACTAAGTTGTACTTCAATCAAAATGGAGGATTGTGGCTTTGGAAGACAGAAAAGGATGTACTATAAATGGAAACATGAGCCATGACAAAGGAAATAGTTGCCTTTACTCAGTGGCTTTCATTAAATCAAATACTAAGTGGCAATTACTGAGATTGAATAGGTATGTTCAAACTCTGACAACCTTCCTCCCCTTCCAAACATGGCTTTTATATTTCTTTTGTCTTGAAACACCTGATGGCTTTGTGATGTGAAACAACTATTGCTCCACACTCTGTAACACACTGTGAGACTATCAAGTGCTCCATGAATGATTCTTTTATTTCTGGGTAATTTCAGACATTTTTATTTATGGTTTCTCTGTGATTGTGTAGGAATGCATATGTGAGTGTGTGTGGAATTATGTTTAGATGTTAATTTCTTATATTTTCAGCCCTAGATACTGTCGTGTAATATGTGTTCTTTCTTAACAAGAAACTAGTTCTCTTTTTTGTACTATTTTTTAGCCCAGTCATCTACATCAGAAATACCAGGCTTTGAATGCTTGATGTATCAAGAAAAAAATCATGAGAAAAAAAACCAAGAGAGATAATTTAACATCCTGTGAAAGAAATAGCCAGAATGTTAGGAAGGGAGAATATCAATTAAAAAATCTAGCCAGGTCAGTCCTGTTAAGACACTTGCTTACGTGTAACTTAATAAAATTTTTAATGGATAAATGTGAGTAGTGATTTAGGAACACAGAAATCAAAAGCCAAATGTAATGCATGTATTCATTAAAGGGCATCATGCTATGATTCCTATTTGAATAAGTAAGTTAGATCTCAAACAGAATTTTGCCTTTTTAATATTATTCTCCTGATTGCAAGCTTATTCCAAAACCTCACAAATAAATACATCTTCTAAACCCACTTCATGTTTGCTTTTAACTTAGTTTTGTATATTATTAGTGAAACTTATGAATCAACTCAGTTATAAGTCATGTTTGATATACCATGTGTTAGATAACAAAATGCTGTGTGTCCAAAATTATATAAGCTCTTAATAAAGAGAACTATTCATGCATACGTGAAAGCTTCAGTTAATGTTCAAGGAACATTGAAATACAGACCTTGTGCGAACACACTCTACATGTGAGTGTTAATGGAACAGAATTATAGTACATCCGTCCCTGAAGAACATAGATTTTCTGATGCTTAAAGATCTTTGTAGGTTCCACCAACCCCTTCTGATATATTATCCCTACTTTGTGCACAATCTTGGATTTTATCTATGAAGAACCTATCAAAATAAATGTCTAACCTTTCTTAGCTTTTAGTAGTTATTAGGATAAAACTGCACAGCTTCTACAGCTATGTACCTTTCAAAACTTACAAATGTCTTTGCTTTCTCTTCTTTTTCTCAGTGTTCAGGACCTAAAACAAAATAAATTTCAAAATGTTTATTCCTACCATTAAAACAAATATTAAAAGACACAGAATATCTTTAATGTCATATTAAATCAAAGATCACTATTTTTCATCCAAATTCCAGTGAAAGAACATTAAAAATATATTTACTTTAAGCTAATAATTCTATTTTGCAATTAGGTCTAATAAAAGGGCTGATACTGTAGAGTAAGATGGGTGGAGTAAAATTACAGGAATACAGTTCACTAAAAGGATTGTTGTCACACCCTGAGGGAGACAGAGTAGGACTCAGAATTGTATTTAAACGTTTAGTTTATAACCTATAGTGTTACAATTCTAAGTCAAGATATAAGCTTAAGTCTAGACCAATATTAGCATCCTATAAGGATTTGTGACGGACTATATGACCTGTGCGGAGTTCAGTGATAAAGTCTTTAGATGTTTCCCCCAAGAAGTTGCTGTGAGTGAAGTTTCTGCAAACGCTCCGGTGTTCATAGATTGTTGACGTCGGTGGGAGATCTCAGATCAGCTGAGGGGGAGCTCCCATTAAGGCTTCCTCCTCTCATTCTCTTATAGCCCATTCTGGAGTGATAACATCTGGGGTACCAGTCGGCCCATCTCCTTCACTTTGGTCAGTGATGTCCTATGGTCAGGGACACAGGGGATTGCTTCCTGTCAGTGCAATCCCCACCAATGTGTAGGAATCCAGAAAATCCAGGGTTGTAGATCAGGATGTTTCCATCAAGAAAACTCATAGTATAAATCACCAAAGTGCAACATATGTAGATTTCTATTCACAAATCTTATTAATATTTCTGTTTTGAGGATCTCCTCTGAGTCTTTGTTCTGAAATCTGATAATGGAGGGTACTTCAATTGTACTTGCATCCTCATTAGCACTCACATTGGTGTATTTTAACATAGCTTTAGCTTTAGCTTTAACTTTAGCTTTATATTTAGCTGAGGTTTATAGGATCATAGCCTGATTTTCTTACGGAAAACAAAAAGATACCTACAAAGTCCTCTTACATAGAACATATGCAAAGTGTCACATCTTAGGCTTTTTCTTTCAACAGAAAACTGACAAGGTTTCAATGAATAGTCTTCAGTTTTTAAATGTCTTCCCAAGTCTTTTTGATAAATAAATTCTTTTCTTTTTAATAAAAAATCTCTCACTGGAAGAGTGTGTATTTCTGTTTATGTGAAACTGCACATAAACAGCTGCATAAAAACGTTCTGAAATTTCTATACTACATTTCAGAGGTTTGGTTTTGATGTTTTTGGGAAACAGCCAAAGTCCCACTATTACTCACCATACAGCTTGAGATCTCTAACACACTGCCAGCTCTCTCACCACTTTTATTCAAGGCTGGCAGGTATGGAAGTGCCCAACTATGAACTTTCAGTGGCTTACTGGACAGAATTACTAAGATATTTAACCTGTCTGTGTACCGGCATGGCTGGATGGCGGGTGCTACTGAAGAGCTGGAAAGCTCAGATTAAACCAGGGAAAGCTGTTCAGAATACTAAAGACATGTCAGTTCGCATCTATTACCATTTATGTAACACTTCTTTACATTCTGGAAGTTGTTTTACTTTAATACATGAAGCTTAAATTAACAACCTGTGTTTGACTTGGAATAAAAGGTATTTAATCTAAGCAAGATACTTAAAGTACTTTTTCCTGGCTTTTCTGGGTTGTTCTGACTAACCTATAAGTATGGGAAAAGATCACGCTTCTCTTAAAGAAAACTTGCTTTGTGTTCCTCTAACGAGAATTACTCCTCCTAGGGACCGAAAAAGTAGTATTCTGTTTGGCTGCTACTATAGCTACTTGTGAAATGAGATTGAGTGGTGTTTAACCTTAGCAATTATGCTAAAATCCTGAAATGTCAACATTATGCAACAGTCAAAAGTACTGTTATTATTAGTATATGAGGTCCGACATAAAGTCATAAAAAGAACAAAGTGGAACTCCAGAAGGACAGAAGGATCAGTTGCACTGAGTTCACAATGGTACTTGCCACTTATCACATTCTTCTGTTATCTGAGTGCTGATTCAGAATACTACTTCTACTCTGAGCACAAATTTACCATCAGCAAAAATCACTTCCAGGAGGCAATGCCATATAAATCCACGTCAGTATACTTAACATCAGGGAAAGTTGCTTCCTCCTTGCTCTTTGCTCAGAAAATGGGGCAAATAATCTGTGACAGTTTTTTACCACTGATAATTTTTATCAGCTACACACACTCTGCCATACTTACCAGTTAGTCAATACCTTCTCTTTTCCCTATCTCTCCAAAAACTTGTCTTCTGTGACCTGGTGAGAGCTAAGCAGACATGAATTTTTTGCTTCTTACTCTTTATTTTTGCTCTTATATGCAGATCAAACAAATCATGTGTGCTTCGGGATGATTTAAAAAAATAACAAAGAGCACATTAGCAGAAGCTCTCATATTTGACTACTGCATTTGATAAAAATATGAAACAAAAGAAAATAAAGGGAAAGTTTTGGAGACCAGAAATATTAAATAATTTTGCACAATAATTTTTCTGAAACAGAATGTATAGTAAATGGTTCAACAGAAACACCTTGTTATAGAGAATAACTAATAGAGATTTATAAAGAATAACTAATAGAGATTTATGAAAAAGTGCTGATAGTTGTTATCCTCCCCATAACTAGCAGCATGTTGAAAATGTTCTAGGATAATAAGGCTGCTTAATACAGTTTTGTTATCTAAATCTGTACTTCTTATATGTTCCTCAGTAGTTCATGGGAGGTCCATTTAAAATGTGTATATAAGAGTAAAAGTAATAAAAAGTGAAATACAAAATGTTTAAATCAACAAGAATCCATTAAAATGTTTTGCACAAGCATGATCATGGAAGACACTGAATAATGAATTAATAATTTCATTTCTATACAGCTTTTTCCCTCTACTGTTCTAAATGAACAGGGAAAATGAAGAATCTCATATAAAAAAAAAATCATGGATCCTATATATCAAATCATTTAACGAAAGAGTTAACTTTTGCCTTCAAAAGTCCTTTTAGGAGGGTTTCATCAGCCTATTGGGAAGGCTTTTTCATTTTCTTTTCTATTTTATAAAGTAGAGCAGGCACCTAACTCTGAGCAGAGTGTTTATAAGAAAACTGTCATCATGATAGCTTTTAACTGTGTTAGGGAGGAAAATTATTGACACTTACCAAATGGGAAAAATACTCATATCACGAAAGAAAAACATTTTTAAACTTGTAGCTGGATTTTAGGGGGAAAAAATGGTTTAAGCACAAGTGAAAATAGTTAGCATTGTTGTTTTAACCAAAAGCAGAAGATTGAAACAAATCATACTTGAAAAGAATAATTTAGTATTGAAAAATGAAGATTTGTGCTTTTTTATTTGTTATGAATAAGGTATATTCTAAATTACACAACAGCAGAAATTTCTCCTGAACAATCCATCATTTCTCTTGACATCAGCACTTTGGAGATACACTTCAAGGGGAATGTAAAAATGAAATAGGAAAAAACATTCTATCTCACATGCATTGCTGAGATTGGTTAAGATTTACTTGTTTATTATTTTCCCTCTGTGCAATACCCATATCATAGAATCATAGAATCATAAAATCATAGAATCATGGAGTCATAGAATAGTTCGGGCTGGAAGGGACTGTAAAGACCATCTAGTCCCAATGCCCCTGCCATGGGCAGGGACCCCTCCCACGGGCAGGGACCTCTCCCACGGGCAGGGACCTCTCCCACCACACTAGGCTGCCCAAGGCCCATCCAACCTGGCCTTGAACACCTCCAGGGATGGGGCATCCACAACCTCCCTGGGCAACCTGTGCCAGTGCCTCACCACTCTCATGGTGAAGAAATTCTTCCTAATGTCCAGTCTAAATCTGCCCTCCCCAGTTTATACCTGTTGCCTCTTATCTTATCACCACAAGCCTTTATGAGTAGCGCCTCTCCAGCTTTTCTGTCCTTTCACATATATTCTGTACATATGGATTATTTTATTTTTAAATTGTGTTACCAAATGAAATTGTCTCCTCTCCACATTTACATAATCAAAACCAAGAAAACATTATATTTTAGGAGAGAAAAATTATAAGCTAAAAGATCTACAACAATATCTCATTGCTGAGTATAATGAATTTATTTCCTTGCTGTTCTGATATCCTCAGGGCTTCTGCTAAAGTTAGTACTGGTGAGAAGACTCTATCTGATGAGCTCTAATAGAGGTAAACATGAAAACTCCTATGAAAATATTCTCAGAGCAAAAGTGAAGTATTTCGTATTTGATTCAATGGGTAGAAAGGACGGAAGTTCCTATTCATCATATACTTATAAAAGCATCAATCATCATTCCATTGAGTCTCATGAGATAAACTTTCATGGCTAAAACCACAAAAACATGAGTTCAAAAAAAAATATTCTTCTCTTCAGTAATCCTTGTTCAGAATCCAAAGAGCATGTCTGCAACCATACTTCATATTTTTCTAGACCTACATGTCTATTTGTTTTTCCCTCTACTGCAGTTAAAACAAAATACTATCTTATACTGAATTACGGTTAGGAAAGCCTAGTGAAATATTCTGGCAGCTATATTCTTTCTAGAAAGGTGCAAAAATTCCTCCTATAGATGCTATGGCAATAGAAAACAGGACAGATGCCAGAGTCTCCATGAACTGACAGCAAATTTCTAAGAATTTACATCCTTGGTCTCTATGGGACCAGGTATTGATCACTGGTGTTTTCATACGCTGTATTCTTTTCTAATGTATGTTTTTTCTCTCATACAGTAACACAGAAACCAGAAGAGCATTCTGCCCTCTAAATCCATGCAAATAACACCAATTAATACCATCTTTTAGACTGAATATATAAAGATACTTAAAACCGGATTGATATATGAACTTCTACCAAATTTCAGGGAGTTTCTTATGTCCAGATTCAAGTTTCATCTGGACACCAGTGGGAGACCTAAATATTTTGTATTGTTTAATTCTCTTTAGTATTCACCTTATTCCTCCTTCTATATGTTTTCGTGTTAATGAAAATTAGACACTGCATGATTGTCTACTGTGGAATGTCCTGACAGGTCCCTGGTCTCTGTGACTGAGGGACCAGTGCCTCAGAGCATGTCACAAAAAAACCATTTGAATAAAGAGTCATGTCCTCTGGATAATTTTAGCTTTAGTTCTGGTATTTCCAGCTTAGGTCCACTTCCTTAGCAGCACTTGATGTTGGAGCAGCTTCCTCATGGGTGTGCAGAGGAGTGTAAGTTCTGACAGATTTGTCCCATGCATGTGCCAAGCTTTCATAATAGCAAAGCAGTTCAGGAGACCTTGAACATTATAAACCCACATCAGTTCATGATTCTTCTCTTTAAATTTTGAAAGGTTGCAATATCTATCGAATACAAACAGTAAATAAGATGAACAATTTCCTAGGATAAATTGGACATGCTGTAGGGTATTGGAAGTATTTGACTTCTAGAATTTGTAGATCTTCTGTTACAAATTCAGGAAATACCATAATTTGGTCTGGATTTATTGTTGAAACTTCTACCCAGAGCCCACGTTCATCAAGAGGATTGCTAAGGTTTTTCTAATCTTTGAATGAAAATCAGGTCCAGACTGGAATGAATCTGGTGACAATCTGTGGTTCCATGTCAAAATCAGATCAGACTCAATTCTTAAGTCTAGATTTTGCTTTTAATTTTTTAATTTGACTGGTCTTGAAACCTAGAAAGGGAAGCTAGACAGAGGAGTCAGCACATCCTTGTGAAATGTTTTTAAGAACAACAGCCCAATCTCACAGACTTCTACTCTCAGTTTAAACCAAGAAAGGGTACAAGTTTCTTTTTAAGAAAATATCCAAATTTCCCACAAAAAAATCTAGCTATTTGTAATGGCTCATTTTAGTTTATTGCAAGTGAAATTGTTTAGCTTTTCTCATTCCAGATCTGCTTTACTTAATTGTGGCAAAAATTATTTAACCCTACAGGCTAAGATACACTGTCCTGAAGGAATTATCTTGGATTGTCTAAGCATCAAACACACATGATATGTATGTCCACAGAAAAAAAACAGTTTAAAGGCTTCTTATAAAACAAATCTTACATGATGTTGCAGTCAGAAATCTGGTCTCATTACTGTGGTTTAGTCACTAACTTCCTTCTACTTATGTTTCTATGTTCTACCAATAGAAAATAACCCCTGCACCGTGAATTAAGGTTCTTTCTTCTTTCAAGTACATTGAATTCAGATCTCCCAGCCCTTTGTGGCTTCCCATGCTCACACAGACTCCCTGATCCCACTCTATTTGGATAGGATCTTTGGAGCCAAATGCAGCAGCTGGTTAATCCAAGTTTTAATCGAAGCTCTCTGCAAACATTTTCCGCAGTAAACTAGTCAGGTTTGATCAATGAGAGCCTTTTCCTGCATAATTTTAAGTATGCTGGACAAGTGCTACGAATATTTCTGGCGCTGCGTATGGTTTCACTTAGGAATTGGAAGGGGTAGGCTAGGTTTAGATGGGTAAAGTGAAGTGTGATGAAAGTTTTCCATGGAGAAAAAAACTAAAGGTTCTGTAACAGAAAGATAGGGAGCTGAAAGGTTCTTGTTATAATTATTTCTTATGGGGATCTCTCTGGGGAATGTACTTAATTTATTATTTGAGAAATTTTTCCGTCTTCTGTGAAGAATACAAATGCGCCTAAAGACAGTTCTGAGGTTTTACACCTAAGACATTTCCTTCTTGCCTCCAAGGCATACAATTGCCTTGTTTACTTTGATGTCTGGAAGACAATAACACTTTTCTTGATTAGGTCTTGGTGAAGGTTTCAGGGGCCATAATTGGTTCACAGCTGTCAAGGCTTTTCTTATCACTACAGGGAACAGCTGATTATTCTTTTCAGTGTCTGAAAAGTACATCACTTTACACATGTATATAAGGCTGTGGATTTTTTTTTCTGTTTATTTTATTATTTTTACTTCAATTTATTTCTCTCTTTAATTAGCCACACAATCACGTATAATCTCCCCAAATATAAAAGCTCGCATTCATTCTGATACATCACATTGTTAACAAAGTTGTTTCTGAAACTATGAGTCCCAATTCCTGGATTGTTTCAAATTCTTAAAAATCTTTACCAGGTAGTTCAAACTGGAATTTGTTATAAAACAAAACTATCAGAAAATATTAACAAGTAGTTACTAGTTCTAATTAATGTTTGAGGACAAAATAACCAGCAGGGTCTTTAATTATTCCACCTGCAACTTCTGGGAGAGTAAAATCTCAACACAAACAGAAAAAAACCTCTCCCCCTCTCCGAAAAATCAACATCTCCCCTCTCTCTGAATAATAAGAAACAGTAAATACCTGAAGTCTAGATTTTCTGCTATATGGATTACATAGATACACCTGATAGGACACCGTTTCTAACTCTCTGTCCACATATTTGTTACTTTACTTCCACTGCACCAGACTGTTCATCTTAGACTACTGTGTCTTTACGCATTCTTTGCCTTCCCCATTAGTGCAAGATTGCCAGCAAAGATTTGTATAACTTATCATGTATTTGATTGAAATTGTTAGGAACTTTTCCATCAGCAATTTAGAATGGATTTTCCTTATCTAACTTCAGATTCCCACAAAAGAACTGAAGGTTCCTCAGAACAGCCCAACTTACATGTCTTAGGCATCTTCTTTAAACAAATTTTGTCCTACAAATGTCTATTTTCGTTGATGTAATTCATTTGCCCACAGGCAGATATCGCAGATGTCTGTCACTAGTTGCCTATATAGAAGCAATTGAACTAAATGACTAACTCAGTGGTTACACCAAAGATGTCAAGTTCTATTGGTCTCTCCTGAAGTGACTACTAAGAACAGCTTAAAAAGTGGGGACGCGGAGTATGTGACAGTTAAAAAGGGTCCTACATATTTCACTGACACTAAATAACAGGAAGTGGTTTTGTTCAATCTGGTTTTAAATGACATGGCTCAACCATTCTTTCTTTCAAAATAGCCTCTAAAAACCCGAAGTGTGAATAGATTTTTGCTAATTCATAATTAGGTGTTCAAAACTGATTTGGGAAATAAGTGTGTTTGTGCTGTGTTGGTTTTCTTCCTCTCCCCTCAGGTCCAACAACATGTTTTAATGGGGAGTTATGCTCATGATATGACAAGTATTGAAGGTCTGCCAATATAAAAATAAAAGACATGCTGTGATGATTGAGTTTATAACAGTGCCTTGTTTCATATTTTCTCTGAGTGGTTATATTTCTGGATAAAACCTGGGAAAGGCACAAAGAACATTTAAACAGCATCTGAAGTTATTGAAATGTGAAGCATGCGGATCTGCTGACATACTTGTTTCTATATTGCTAAGTTCAAACATGATTCTTTTCTTTAAGAACATTTAGGAAGCTTAAAGTGTACGGCTTTTACTGAACTATTTTAAATGTTGGTATATTATTGTGAGGTGAGTTGGTATATATTCACAAAGATGTTTATCCGTTTCATTTGAGTACTAAAAATTCATAAACAGAATTACATAAACAATATGGAAAATATTTGCGTAAAAAATATGTTTTGGCAATGGCTGACATCCAGTGAGGATGTCACCTGTCTGATTTCTCCTAATCATGGTTCTGTACATTCCTGAATCCAGTTCCTGAGTTTAGCTTCTTCCTAACTGTGGATCCATTCCCTCATGTCTGCTCTACAGCATTTGTGGTGACATATAATCATAGAGAGGTGGGAGCATGATCTCATATATTTGAATATATTTTATTATTATTTAAATATTTTTGTCATTATTAATATTATTTCGTTAAAACTCTATTTTAGCTCCCAACCCGCAAGCATTTTTCCTCTCATTTTCTGTTCCCTTTTCCCTCATGGTGGAGGGAAGGGAGTTGGAAGTCCAACTGCACAGTTTTAACTGCCAAAATTAGCTGGGTCAGGGCTAAACAGTGACTACTTCTAAATTTGAAATCGAAGCACTGTATTTTCTTGGAAAATTTTTTTTTTCTCATTCTTCAGGAATATTCCGGAAGTTAAATAGGTTTGCCTTGTATTTGCTTTATAGCTGCTGTAGATCTATTACTTTTCAAAGTAAAGGAATGCATCACAACCTGAATCCACATAAAACTTTTGTGGATTGTTAAGTTCTTTAAAATGACTGATACTGCTCTATGGGATTCGCAGTTAGGTACCATGTCTTTGTACATATTGCAGAACAGAAACTTGAGAATGGATAACAAAAGAGTATCAATGCTGTAGGAAGTATCTATGTTTCCCATATATTTTATCTGTTAAGATAAAAGTAGTGGAAAGCTATTGCCTTAAAGACATATTTCTTCATGATGATAGTGGCTTATTTTGCATTCAAGAATAGTTATATCACTGACGGAGATTCACAACACCAAATGATTTCTTATATATTTCCATTATTACCTGCATTGATTATTATACCCTCTCTTCTTGTTTCCTAGGCTTCATAACAAGAAGATTCCTAATATCATTACAGTTTTTTAACATTTTTCACTGCAGTCACGAGAAGGACTCCACTGGAATAAGGACTACGCTCAGAAATAGTGATTTTTTTTCAGAGATATGAGATTAGATAACTACAAGTCAGTGTCTACACGCTAGTGAGGAAACAGACATCACTGTGATTAACAAAGAGCTAATTAATATCAACAATGTAGCTTAACAGACTTTTTCTGCTGACCGTACCATAGGCATGTGTTTTATGATTAGCTGAATGGCTGCCTATGCTATTTGGATGTTATTCATTCAGCCTTGGTTAACTAACATATGTCACATTGAATAGGTACAGCTCTGACAGGTGGCTGAGGGACGTCCTCCTGTTGGGTCACAAGGTTCAAGATGGATGGTCTTGCTTCATAAGCACCCCCTCAGAAAGGAGCCTAAGTGTGGCTGGATGCATCTCTAGTCCCAGACGTGGTCAACAATTTATGACTAAAGGATTATGTGATATGTGTCTATGTATTAGCCACTGGTCAGAATTAGTGTCACATGTGAGAATCTCCTCAGAGACTATCACCCACAAGGTTAATACCTATGGCCTGCGAGATCAAGCCAGTGACAACCGCAAGTTTAGAAAGTTTCACAGTGCCTGCCACAGTGCTGGAGGCAGCAAGTAATTTAATTCAAGTGACAGACTAAAACAAGTTCAGGATTGCCATTAATAAATTCAGTTGCTGTGTTAGCACTAGGTGATTATAACAGGTTAACGATGAGCAAACACACATACACACACACATATATATATATATATGTACACACCTAGAAATAATGAAAACCTCATTTAGTAGGTATCTTCCCAGGAAACATCTGACAGAGGCAGAGGCACACAATTTTTACCAAAAAGGCGCCCCTTCTTTGTGGGGAAAGAAAATGCCAGGGCCATAAACCCGTCCATTGCATAAGGTGATCATTTTTTCTTCCCCAAAGAAAGAGTTTGCAGGTGCCCATTTTATGCTTTTAGAAAACTCTTTGCTGCCTCTTGGTGAGGTGGGTCTGTCAATTAGCATGTGTTGATTGGGTCTTGACAAGACCATTAATGTCATCAGAAGTGGGAACTCAGTGGTTGACCATGCTTACCATGAGAGGAAGGGAGCTCAGTATATGCACTCTATAACACCAGACTATGAGGCCTCTGTCTCACCCTTGGTGTCACTTAGCTGATTTGAGAGTTTAACCACCACCTGATCTATCTATATCATCAGATACGGTTGTTCGTTGTTCAAATAGAACCACCCCCTTTTGCAAAGTCACAGTGAGTTTAGTGTTTGCTGTTCACAAGGCCTAGCTACTCTGTTATACGACAGCATACAGAAAAAAATTTCAGTTTACAGGTAGATACTGATGTGACTTAACATGGAGCCAAAATATAGGCAAATGAGAAATAAGTTCACCAGCTTATTTCATTTCCAGACAAAATAAGTTCTTCATACATGGAATAGGTTCCAGGAGCACTGCAATTAGGAAAGGAAAATTATTTTCATATCAATAAAAATAACTCATATGTTTGCCTTTTCAGGTAACAGATGATATTTTCCTGTTCACATGAAAGCATTGAAGAAGCACAGCAATAGTCACCTGGATTAATTGACTAAGTTTCTTTTCATCAGTTTATGTTCTGTATGTATAACTTAGTTCAATAGTCATAAATCTCATGTGCTATTAATAGTAATGATTAATAATGATTAATTATTTAATGTTTTAGGTTTACAATACCCAGAAGCACACTTTGTGGTTTTTACTAATATAGAGTCACCATAAATGCTTAAATTATAGCTTAAATCATCTATGAAATTACAAATTACCATTTTCCTGAGGTGGCAGTGAAAGTGGCTGATTGGCCCAAGTAATGTATGAGGGCAGATTAGCAAGTAGCTTTTGCCTCCTTCACAGTCTTAAAGAAATTAGATAGGATTCTAACAAGTATTACACAGGTCTTTGAGAGACAGTTGAAAAGATATGAATAAGAACTGATTACTGCTCAGGATAGACAGACATCTCTGCAAAAGTTTTTCACCTACCGACAAATATCAAGTTTATAGGATATACAACTGAGATACATCAGATGGTATGAGACATAAAAAGAGTCCTGAATAACAGAGGAAAGGTTAACTTGGTTACTCAAAGTTGAAAGAGTTGCTGGTGTGAAGTTAACACTGTTTAAAAGGAGTTGAAGAAATTGTGCAAGATTAATTAATTAATTAGTTCACTGTAGTTGCGAAGGTAAAGTGACCATAGTTAAGATACTTTCATAAAAAACTCATGATTTTTGAGAGTATTGAAATTTGAAGTCAAAGTCTGTAGCTTTATTTGTTTGTATTATGACCACAGTATAATCAGTACGTACTTCCTCTAAGCTCCTTTTCAAAGCATCTCACTCTCGACTCAAAACAAGATTCAAAAGAAAGTTTAAGTGACACATGATTGAAAATAGCACCTACTACCCTAATATCAGTAGGCAGCAAGAAGGGAATTTTGGTACTAAAGCAATGGGTAGACTTCTTTTCTCCTAGGACCTATTTGGTTATTTTCTTAAAGGCAATAAATTCTATCAGTATTTTATAAGCCATTTTACAAATGAGTAGAGAGATCATTGCTATCTGTCAGAAGATATATCTATCCAAAAAAAGGGATCTTGTAGCCTGAAATTTCCAAGAGAGAAAGGTGTGAAACCTGTTGGTATTTGTTTTTAAGAAGACCTCTTAGAAACTTAATTGTGTGGAAAGAAAAAATCCCTCCACTCCAAGCCCATCTGCAGTGTTTTAATGCTTATGCCATACTCCACAAGTGGATGGGCTTAAGAGAATTTTGTTATCTTTTGAGTTATATCACTCAAATACTATTAGGGTTATCATTCCTGTATGAGGTGTTGGGTAGCTAAGTTCATCATGTGAGGCCTCCAAAGTGCAAATGACAGAGAGACTAACAGTCTGTTAGTCTTGGAAAAGTTCTTTTTGTGTTTAAATGTGGGAGAATCAAAGAGTTTTGTGTTGTTCAGTTTGCCTTTTTTTTTTTTTATTCTTTCTGTGTCTGACTGCTCGCATAGCTATTTGCTGGTCATACAACAGCAATTATGATACATTAAAACTGCTGGGAGGAAATTGTTAGACCTTTTCAGAGAATGGACAGAATTAGGCAGTTGTGTATAACAAACTGGACTGGGTGTGAAAAGCATTAATCAGTGGGTACTGTTAGGCTTTCTTGGAGTACCAATGTTTCCCATAGTCTTTCATTAAAATCATTACTTTTCACGAGATAAATTATTGCTGTTATCCAAAAGGTGCTTGTTGGTTTTGAATGGATAACACAATAAATCATGTTTAAAAGTTTATTATCAAGAACAAATCATACTACAATAAAAGTGATTTATACTCGGTAGCCTATTCAGAACATAGAAGGGTATTGAAACACCAAGGTTTGAGTTTGTCAAACAACATAAAAGGCAGCTTTACCTCTGATGAAATATGTGCCTGTTGTTGAAATCACTTTCTTCCTTCTTTTGTATAAACATAATAAGAGTCAACTAAAATTGCTTGTAACAATATTCAACTCAATTATTTTTTACATGTAATAACTTCAAAACTAGGTGCACAGAGATATGGAAATCAGCAGCATACCACAAAGCAAAACAGAGGGTAACTTTACTTAAAAGTCATCTGAATAAAAGATGAGAAGAATACAATGTTTGGAATAATGTCAGTGCCAGGCAGACAAGATCTAAATAGAAAACATAGATACAAGTCCATAAAACCAAAGTCTTCAAAGATCTCAATGAACTAGTGATTCTACAGCTGTCAGCATTAATTTTATTCTCAAAACTATTGCTTGGCAACACTAGCAAAAATAATCGTAACCAAAATATATAGAGAGGGAAAAAGATAAGAAAACACTGAAATAAGGAATTTTTATTGTCCAGCCTTTGGGTCTCAAACTTTTCTGTACTGGATGAAGAAGAATCAGTGTTTACTCTCTTTAAGGCACATTTTAAGATATATTTTTTTTAATATTAAAATCAATTCTATCACTTTTACGTGCCATGAAAATTCAGAAAGTCAAAACTCACTGAAAATTAAGAAGAAGGAGTTCACTCCTCATATTTTTGGCTGATAAACCAGGTGGATTTAAGCAGTAAACTTAGATACATTCAGTAAAAGATTAGGTGGAAAGGGAGCCTCATGCATCTTGTAGGGATTTCTGATATATCTAACCTGTCTAGGTGTAAGAATGGAAGGAGATGTACTGGTGGAAAACAGTGAGGCAAAAATTGTGAAGTATTTTATTACCTTCAGTTACTTTACATTATAGAAGAGAAAGAAATGATAATCACCATAAGATTAAAACATAAAGTTAACCAAAGATTACAAACTCTGGGGAAGCTCTGAACTTGTTATTAGAGTTTGGGTCAACCTCTGAGACTGACAAATTGGAAAATATTAAGAAACAGGTCTAACGGATTGAACAGGTTTGCGCTCATTCCTACTGAAATCATAGCTTTAGCCTCTGTCTAGATGAGTGTATTCTTGTCACTTATACAAAAACAAATGGATTAAAAAAAGATATTGATACAGAAAGCAAAATAAAATATTATTTCTATTTCTGTACAATACTATAATAGTACAGAATTGGGGCACAGTAAAGCTCAGTCAGCTACTGTTTTTAGAAATCATGAATGCTGATCTCTCTGCACACAATAGGAACTCCCTGGATGGTTTGTACAGTAATTGCAAATTGTGCAAGATGAATTCATAAGCAACTAGATGTAATTGCCATCATTAGTGACTACAGACAATACATCTTTTTTGATCCAGATTTGAGAATTTTTTGATAAATAGAATTTCAGCATAGGTGAGGCATTTTTAAATCATTATCGTCATGTGTGGGGGCTTTTGTTGCTTATGAACGCTTCGATGCTTGACTGAGCTTTTCCCACTCTGCTGACTCTCCTGTAGAAAAGAACATAATTTAACTAAATTGATTGAACTTTACCTGTTGAATATCTCTAAAGCATTTACCATGTTACTCAATATGCACCTTTACTACAGAATCTATATTTTTCTTCTTGACCTGTAAGACTGGTGAAAAAAGTCTGAATCTTCATTTCTACTACAGCAGAATCTTCCTTGGGCAGAGGTTAGGCTAGTCAATTACAAGTCAGATCTTCTGCTTCAACTTTCTAGTGTGGCATTACAGACAATGTGTCAGTGTTCCTGTCTTTTGAGAGGTGAAATACTTCAAGATGCAGGTAGTAACCTTATACAGGTTTCAACTTCTTATTAGTCTTTGAAGTTCTTACATGGACTTGAATATTTATTAATCCTTTTTATACCACAGTTCAATTAATTTGTGTAGACACTACAGCCACAAGATCATGTAAGACACAAAGCTTCTGAGTTTACTGTGCCTGTAAAACAGTGTACTTACTTTTACCTTACCTTTCATGTGTTGCTTGCCTTAATTTTAAACTAAGTTGAGAAACTGCCATTTATTTTAATGTATGAATAACCTAGTTTTCAAGTATTTGTAGAACCTTGCATAGTTTGATGACCATAAAATTAAAAACAATTAACAACAGCAGAACTCCAACCATTCTAAAACTACAAAATGCAGTCTTAAACATCAATAAATAGCTATTCAATTAGCCCAAAGAACCATTACACTTTGTTGTGTTTTCTATCTTTAGTTATAATTCTCATTTGTGTTATTCATTTATAAACTCTTCACTTCACTGTATTATCTGGAACAGATGGTTAAAATCACATGACCGTCCTATACTGCTATGCAAATACAACGAATATATTAACCTACCTACATATCTCCAGGATTGTATGGAAGATCTTCTTGGATTAACTTTAATATTGTTTCCCAATTAATTTATGTATAAATACCAACTCTAAAAACAGTTTGAGGATAATAATTAAAACCAAAACAATACAAAACATACAAACAAAAAAAATATTCTTCTTTCGACTTAGTGTTTCATTACTTATAGTACTTTATTTTGAAGGCAGCATCTGATCTGATTTTGGACTCTGCTGGTTTTTGTATCTAAATTCAGGATACACAGTTTATTAAGGATTGATAACATTGAGCTCCAGTATTACAAACCTTCATTATTCATTACAGACAATTTTTCAGTGCCAGTCTGAAGAACAGGAAGAGACAAAGGCATGAAAAGATGGTAAAAGTATCTATCGAGAAGAGCAGAAAGCGAGCAGTAAGTGTAAGAAAGGTATAGATATTCAGTCTAAGACATGATAGTAGGATTGGGGCATCTAACTAAGGCAATGTGTGGAGTACATAAACTGTTTCACCTTTGCCATACCATTTCTGAAATAACTAAGATTTTATGCTTCGTTGTAGAAAACAGAATCCCTGCTGTGACCACTAATTCCATGCAAGCCTATGCATATGTACAAGCATTCACACTTAATGAATAATAAAGGAATATGAAAGACTGTGTAAGGATTCCTAAGTCTTGGCTGAACAGTTCCTAAACACTTTTTGATGGAATTATCTGTTGGCTTATCCTTATGGTTTTGTAGCTTTTCACTTTGCTGTCTTTGCTACTTCTATTCTCACTGTGTGAGAACTTCGTGTAAATTTTCTCCAGTGTGGAGGCAAAAAAATCCGTGCTGATAGTCTGCATTTAAGACCTCGATGTGGTGATTAGAGATGTAGTTTAAAGGTCTTTTCCAACCTAAACAATTCTGTGGTTCTGTGACTCATACCAATCTTTTCAATAACAATGTTTAGAAAAGTACTTGGCAGACCTTGATGTACAGTGCTATCTTAAGAGA